>NC_056742.1:244350159-244522659 GCF_019279795.1 Protopterus annectens
GGAAAAAAAATTGTACATTACTTTTAGGAACATGAACATTTTAAGAAATCCTCCTCTTGTTCTGCATGCTTTACACACGCACACCTGAATCACCATGGCTGCTATCGCCCTGAACTGAATTCCGTACTTTCGTGAACATTTCAATAATAACTGATTAGAGCCCTTGTGTGTAGTAGGTAAATCCCTCAAACACTTATTAAAATAATCCAAAAACGTTTTGACACAACTGATAGCAAATTAATTACACATCTGTGTTACCCAAAGAAATGAATAACAGAACTTTGACATTTGTTGCCACGACAAAGAAACATGCAGCAGGCGGACTTAAAAATAACATAAATGCAGGCAGTGAGTTGCAGACAGAAACATGAGCAGTACTTTTTTTTATGTTTTATTCATGTCACTACATGTGTGCACACATTACTCAACATTTCTACAACTGTAATGACCATATTTCGTAACTGTTAGGCAACCGCTATTGCTGTTAAATATCTGGTTGCGATAATACGTAAGTACCCATATTTCTTACATAGCCAATGCCATCATTTAAGCTTTCATTAAATATCTTTAGCAAAATTTATTTTTACCATTTCATTAAATTCCTATATATTAGATATCCTATACTGTCTGGCCCGGCTGAAATTGTATTTATTTCCTTCATTACCTTTTCTAAATCTATAATTGTAATTTGGTTTTCTAATTCTTTGTACATTTCTTCTGTAAACTGCTTTATACTCCACTGATTTTTTTGTCTTTTTTTCTTTTTTTACCATTTCTTTCACATTCTAAGCTATTCATATGTCTGTTCTCTTTCAGTTTTTCCTTTTTCATTTCTGTTATGTCACTATCTTCCGTTACTTTTTTGCTCAAGTATGGCAATACTTCATCCATTTTCCTTGTAAAAGATATTTTTGTTTGTATAAATAAATCATTATTTTTTCTTGAGTCTTTTGAGAAAATCTCTTTATTTTCTAAAATATTCTTTTTCATTCATATCAAGACTATATAAAGCAACTTTTTGTATTTCTGTATTTTCTTTTTTCTTTGTCTTTTTCTGTTTTCCCAAGTTAGATACATTTGTTTATATTTCTCTTTAAATGTCTACCATTCTGACCAATTTTTGCAAAAATCTCTCCTTGTCAAATGGTCTGTCCATAGCATCATTATTACTTCTCAATCTGTCTCATTTGAAACCTTTTCATTAATTTTCTTAATTACTTTCCCAATTTTTCTGTATTTATTTTCATCTATTTCAGTCCATATTGCCAGATCTGAAAGAAAAAAAAAATTCTACTGCTTCTTTTATCACTGTTGTTTTAGATAAAAATAGTGAGTTTTTAATTTTCCTCTTCTATATGTGCTTTTATTCAAACCCTGTAGCTCTAAATTCCCACCTTTTATTTTGTCTTCCATTACTTTCTTATTTATTTATTTATTTTTTTTTGCTTTTTACATGTCAAATCAGTTAGTCTCCTGTTATTCTATTTATATTTACTATAACATAATCCAATGTTTCTTGAAATAAGTTTTCCCTTTCTTTGTTTGCAACATATACTTATACTACTATTAATCTGTAAACTTCCATTCCCACCTAAAAACATTACAATTAATCTCCCTAATTTAACTAAAGTGTAATCCAAGATTTTCCCCTTCCTATGTAATTTAGCAGTTCTTGAACATGTTTCTTTACCCAAGTTCCATGTTATACCTCCTAATCATAATGTCTCTCTGTTGTCTTTCTTCATTATTTAAACCCCCTAATATCATCCAATATTATCAAATCTACCTCACACGTATTACAACATTCTGTCACTCCAATTCTCTTTAGTGCATTATTTGTCACACTTCTCTTTAATTTACAATAAATTATTTACCCATTTCCTTTCTTATTAAGTTTGATTTAATTATTTATGAGCAGTCCAAGCTTGTCGCATGACATAACTTTTGATTATATGAATAGTGAATAGTACCAAACATATGCATCCAATCTCTCAGGTCCCCCTCTTCACAGCCCAAGTAGCTTGTCATTACTTCTCCATATAAACATATTTAAAGAGATACTACCATGTGGGGAAAAAAACGAAACTGCCTCAGTTTAGTGAAATACCCAGGTGCTAGCAAACCTTTTTGCTATTGTTCCTTCATGGTATGAATCTTGAGGTCCATTTCTAACTCTCTGCTAAACATTTTGGTGCCATTTTCAAATCCTTCCGGCAAGATTTTGTGTGTTACTCTTTATGCCATTTTTCAGGATGTCATTTTTGGCTTCTTTCATCCATTACCTCCAATAAGGCCTAATATATCATATTTACCACTACCTAGACCTAGAGGACTGACTAATCCAGGTACTGCCAAAAGAGGAGGTAGAGAGAGCTGTGCAGTTCATGGTCGATTGTTTTCAAAACCTGGAATTTTTATTCAGAATCCCCAATTAGTCTCACATCTTCCAGAAGAGTAGTGGTGTTTCATGGGACCTTACTGGACTCCAGCAGCCAGAGGGTACATTTCTCAAAGGACAAAGTAGATTCCTTTGCACAACAATCACACAATACTTTCATGGCAAATAGAATCTGTTGCACAATACTTACACAATACTTTCAGGCCGTGCTGCAGAGGGCTGTGGTCATGACCAGGGGACTCTCAAGGGCACCAAGATTCATGGCTTCCACAAATCTAATTTCCCTCTGTTGAGTGCATACATGCTGCATGAACTACATGCTTACCAAAGCGCATATATTTAGTAATTGGTTAAGACAAGTTACTTTGGTTTACAGTATTTAGCTAAGTACTGGGAAGAAAGTATTTATGACCCTAAACTTTATTCGAGGGATAACTTAAAATCTTATGAAACATTTTACTTGGCTTGAAAAAGTTATTGATCAGATAGGCAGCTTTTTTAGGGAAAAAAAAGTGTACCATATCAAACATCAGTCGTAGGAAGCCTGATAGATCTGTGAAGTGTTTTCTTTGTAACTCCAGGATCTTGGGGACTAAATTTGATGAGTTGGCAGGCTTGGTGGCAAAAGAACAGTGTGAAATAATAGCTGTAACAGAAATCTGGAATTTGTCTTGTTTTTACTTAAGGGAATCCATTAAATATTAGTGACTGCAGCAAAATTTTAGGGGTGGCAGGGTAATGTTATGGGTCCAAAAGACTATTTACGTCTGTCTTGTAAAACAGACGGAGTTTGAAACCGTAGTCATTCAAAATATTAATGGCTGTTTGAAAATATTTTCTTGGTCATAAGTTATTGTATGCCAGCTATGGATAGTAATACACATAGATACACATATTAAACTTAGACAATTGCCTTAATAAAAAAAAGTATTATTTTATTTTTGGGTGATCTTAATTATCCAGGAATTTTTGTGGAATTCTTTGCTTGCTAATTCCACATTTGAAAGGGAGTTGGTAAATATTATGTCTTATTATGGGATGACTCAACTGATTCCTTTCTAACACCAGAGAAAATAATATACTTGATATTATAGTTGCAAATACCCTTGAAAAAGTACAGTGACAATTCTCCCTCTACTGGGTTTGTCTGGTCAGAACTCTATGACATTTATACTGATATGATAACAGATGTTAATTTACTGTTGAAAACATACACTTGGAATAAACTGGACTATCAGAATTTAATACAACAGTATATAAATACTAATTGGCAGAACTTTTCTCTCCTCAAGACTGTCACTTTGGTTATAAGATACTTGAAAGATTGATGTGGATGTGTGTTAGGCCTTCTGTGTGCTGTAAGAATATTAAATCATTCTTTCCTATTTTAAGGACAAAAACGATGCTGCGGATATATATATATATATATATATATATATATATATATATATAAAAAAGATATAGAATTCATAAATATCAAACAGATATAAATAAGAAAAAATTTAATAACATCCATAAACGCTTAAAATATGGAATTAAAAATGCTAAAGTCAGTTATGAAAGTAAGTCAGTGATTGTTTAAATAAAAAAAACTTTTTATAAATACATTAACTGTTAAGAATATAAATCGTGTATTGTTACAATCACAGTTAATGACAAATTCATCAGAGATGCTTGTAAAATTGCAAACAAATTTAATTTATTCCTAAATGTCAAACAGGATCTCTGTAATGATAATGACTGTGTACATCAAACTGTTGTTCCTGGTTAATGTCCAATAATTATGGAATATTTATTTTTTTTGTCTTTAGCAAGATAAAGGAAAAACCCTCTATGGGACCAGCAGGAGCGGCCTTAGGTCAACTGGTGCCCTAGGCAAAAGGGCTCCACGGCGCCCCCCACCACACTACCTGTTGCCCCCATCCTTGTCTTCCTACACCAAATAAATACTGGAAAAGTGCCCCTGCTAGAACGGCGCCCTAGGCGGTCGCCTAGTTGGCCTATGCCTAAGGCCGGCTATGGGGACCAGGTATGATACAAGTTCGTGTGTTGTTGACTGTAAAGGAAAAAAATTTCCCCTAATTTCTTTATTATATTTAATAAATTGCCGGAACCTGGAAACTGTCGTGTAACTCCTATTTATGAAAAAGGACATAAAAATTCAAATAAAAAATTATAGACCTATCAGTCTAATACCTTTACTAGAAAGGTGTTTTGATAGATGTCTGTTAGCTCATATGCACAAATCGGAGAATAAACTAGAGGTGGTAGATATTGAACAACATGGGTTTATTAAAGGGAGGTTTACTCTGAATACGTTTTTATGAACAAATGGCTACTGCCGTGGACTTGTGCTAGAGTCCACAATTTATTATTTTTTTTTTGGATCTAGCTCAAGCCTTTGACAGTCCGCCACACTAGTTTATAATAAAGTGTCTGTTAAAATACAGATTTAACAGTTATAAGGTGGACCGTGAATTGGCTGACTGGTAGAAGGCAGTGTGTTAAGGTTCAGAATATCCATTCTCATCATTTGGCAATGAAAACTGATGTCCCACAGAGTCTGCACTGGGACCAGCTTTATTTAATTTAGTATTTTCAACCTTACCAAAGAATAATGAATTTTAGGTACATAAGTATGCAAGTGTGATGTCCCCTCTCTAGGCCAGTAATCAAGGAGCCTGAATCCTCCTCACCACTGACACTGGAGAGGGGCGTTCAGTTGGAATACAAATGGATACACTCAATATTTCCAGATTCAGATGTCTCTGCATCAAGCACAAGTTCCCTTAAGAGCACACAGGGAACACACACAGCCTGGGGTCTGGGTTTCTCTCTCTGTCTCTCCTCAGGTCTCCAGTAAGGCTCCCCACTGGCACAGCTGCAGAGTTATGTTCTTAGCTGAGTGTCCAAGCCAAGTCCTCCAGCATCCTCTCTGTGAAACCAGTTCTTTGTGTTTACTGGCCCAGAGTGGGGAAGTCACAGAGAGTACTAAGAGTCATTAGTTTGCTGGTTCAGTCTGGCTTCCAGAGCACAGATAGGCTTGTCATTGAGGGTGGGGTAGCGAGATTCTATTTTTGTGCCTTGTTTGTAGCTTAAGGAGATTTCATGTATCAGGGCTATAAATGTCAGTTTCTATTGCATCAGCTAAGTTGTCCACACACACAAAATGAAAAGTGCATCAGAAAGAAGGAATCTCAGAAGGCCAACCACATATCAGTTAAGTTTAAAATACACCCTAGACTCAAAGATATCAATTCTGCTGAGGCATTCATGATATCCTCTACCAACTCTGACACAGTCTTTTCTAAAGCGTCCAACAATGCCTCTCAGAAATCCACCATATGCTTGGACATGACATTTCCTCCAGAGCCTAAATTCTTGAAGAAGCAGTTGGTGCAGATACCCCCCCCCACTGGCATGTGATTCTGAGTGTAGTTTGATAATTAAGGTTGAGGGGTAGTATTCATTCATGTCTGGTGCTGTGGATGTCCATGGTTCTGAAATACAAGTCATTGGTGACCAGTGATGACCAAAGAATTCTAAGGCAGCAGTACTAAGATGCTCAAGTCTTGGACATCTGCCATCATGGCTCAGCTTGAACTGACTGGGCCTTCCTCCCATCACCCCCCCCCAATTGGGCTTTCCTCCTTTAATACCACTTTGTGTTTCTCAAACTTAAGTATCTGTTGTAACATACATAAACTTACTGTACTGAATCATTCACCTCTCTGTGCCTTCTCTACTACCATATTCTTGACTTTTTCTTACATTACAGTAATATTAACCAGTAAAACCCTTCTTGTTATTACCTAAAAAAGGGAAACTATTCAGCCATGTATTGAAATAAATACCTTTGAAATAATGTCTAGATGTGTATCATTTTCTTTTATTTTTGTACCATTGTATGTAAAAGTCTTGTACTAACGGCTAGAAAGGTGCTTGGTATGACATCTGGACAGAGGAAGGACAACAAGGAGACATTGTGGTGGAATGAGGAAGTACAGGAGAATATACAGAGAAAGAGGTTGGCAAAGAAGAAGTGGGATTGTCAGAGAGATGAAGAAAGTAGACAGGAGTATAAGGAGATGAGGTGTATGGCAAAGAGAGAGGTGGCGAAGGCTAAGGATAAGGCATATGAAGAGTTGTATGAAAGGTTGGACACTAAGGAGGGAGAAAAGAACCTGTACCAATTGGCTAGACAGAGGGACCAAGCTAGGAAAGATGTGCAGCAGGTAAAGGTGATAAAGGATAATGAGGGAAACGTACTCACAAGTGCGGAGAGTGTGTTGAGCAGATGGAAAGAGTACTTTGAGGAGTTGATGAATGAAGAGAATGAGAGGGAGAGAAGGTTGGATGATGTGGGGATAGTGAATCATGAAGTGCAGTGGATTAGCAAGGAGGAAGTAAGGATAGCTATGAAGAGGATGAAGAATGGAAAGGCTGTTGGTCCAGATGACTTGCCTGTGGAAGCATGGAGGTGTTTAGGTGAAATGGCAGTGGAGTTTTTAATGAAATCTTGGAAAGTGAGAGGATGCCTGAGGAATTGAGAAAGTGTTTGGGAACCAATTTTTAAGAATAAGGGTGATGTGCAAAGCTGTAGTAAGTACAGAGGGATTAAATTGATCAGTCACAGCATGAAGTTATGGGAAAGAGTAGTGGAAGCTAGGTTAAGAAGGGAGGTGATGATTAGTGATCAGCAGTATGGTTTCATGCCAGGAAAGAGCACTACAGATGCAATGTTTGCTCTGAGATTGTTGATGGAGAAGTACAGAGAAGGTCAGAAGGAGTTGCATTGTGTTTTTGTAGACTTAGAGAAAGCATATGACAGGGTGCCTAGAGAAGAATTGTGGTATTGTATGAGGAAGTCGGGAGTGTCAGAGAAGTATGTAAGAGTGGTACAGGATATGTACGAGGGTAGGTGACAGTGGTGAGGGTTGCGGTGGGAGTGACAGATGTGTTTAAGGGTGGAGGTGGGATTACATCAGGGATCAGCTCTGAGCCCTTTCTTATTGGCAATGGTGATGGACAGGTTCACAGACGAGATCAGACAGGAGTCCCCATGGACTATGATTGCAGATGACATTGTGATCTGTAGTGAGAGTAGGGAACATCTCGAGGAGACGCTGGAGAGGTGGAGATATGCTGTAGAGAGAAGAGGAATGAAGGTCAGCAGGACTAAGACAGAATATATGTGTGTGAATGAGAGGGAGGATAGAGGAATGGTGAGGATGGAAGGAGTAGAGGTGGCAAAGGTGGATGAGTTTAAATACGTGAGATCAGTAGTTCAGAGTAACGGTGAGTGTGGAAGAGAGGTGGAGAAGAGTACAGGCAGGATGGAGTGGGTGGAGATAAGTGTCGGGAGTGATTTGTGACAGACGAGTACCAGTAAGAGTGAAAGGGAAGGTCTACAAGACGGTAGTGAGACCAGCTATGTTATATGGGTTGAAGACAGTGGCATTGACAAAAAGGCAGGAGTTAGAGCTGGATGTGGCAGAGTTAAAGATGTTAAGATTTGCACTGGATGTGATGAGGGTGGACAGGATTAGGAATAAGTATATTACAGGGTCAGCATGTTTGAAGACAAAGCCAGAGAGGCAAGATTACATTGGTTTGGACATGTGCTGAGGAGGGATGCTGAGTATATTGGGAAAAATATGCTAAGGATGAAGCTACCAGGTAACAGGAAAAGAGGAAGGCCTAAGATAAGGTTTATGGATGTGGTGAGAGAGGACATGCAGGTGGTTGGTGTGACAGAGCAAGATGCAGAGGACAGGAAGAAATGGAAACAGATGATCTGCTGTGGTGACCCCTAACGGGAACAGCCGAAAGAAGATGATGATGTATGTAAGAGTCTTGTGTTTTTATTCTTTACACAGCACCTATATTTTTCTGAATATTATTTATGTGGAGCTTTTCTCCCTTGATCATAACTGAGAAGGGGAGTTGGCCTCTTCTAATTAACAAAGGAATGAAATAAGCTAGCACTGTTTGGCAGAGCTGTCGGCTGTGATAGGGGTGCATAATTTGAAGAGAGAGGCTAGATTTGGTAACAGTGTTCTGTATATAAAGAAGGCCTACATTTTTAACCTCTTTCCTACAAGTCAGACATTGATGTGACTTTATTCTTTGACTTTTCATTGAAGGATTACGTCTTTGGAGACGCACTCAATAAAATGAAAGCTTTCATGAAGTGGGATTAATATTATGCCGAGGAGGGACAGACGTTGCCTTGAAGCTTTGGAGAAAGCATTTACTAGTGCAGCCTGAGAGCCAGAGTGCTATTCCAGGAAATCTGCTTTTTTTTGTTTTAAATGGAGTGGAGAAGTCTTACGAACAAGAATCCATTTGCTCGTCCTGCCGTGGTGTCTGTGGATTCCAGGAAGGGGTTATTTATGCTCCAATTAAGAATCCTCTTGGGGAGGGTAAAGTGCTTCACTGCTTTGGGAGGAAAAATTAAAACCTTTGCCACCCTGGTCTTCTGGGCTGTGAATTGCCAGACCCATGTTTTAAAGCTCCAGAGGACACACTCTTCTTAGCTGTAGGTCATGGTTGGGGAGCTAGAGGACAGAGCTCTGAGAGAGATTAGGTGTTAGATTTATGCAACTTCACCTTCCAGATTAGCAGGCACTCTAACAAGTGCGGCTGTACTGCAGTGGATGGATCGTGTAGGGTGGCAGTAACAGGGCTGGTTATTAGAAGACATGCCCGGCAAGTACCCAGCGCTTTCCAGACCCAGTAAAATTATACATCTTCAGTGCCACTTTGGAAAGGGAGCTGCTTTTGTGGGCCCCCTGTTGAACAGTGTTGAAGCTGGAGTTAAAGGACAATTTAATTCCCTTGCTTAGTACAGTAGAAAGTATCCTTCTGAGGGCTGTCAGTTTTACTGTGGACAGTAAAGATCTTCCTTTTTAGTATCCCTAAAATCTCACTCCAACGCACACTATCTCCAAACACACAACCTATTCCCACCCAAAACATATTCGGTCATTCAGGACTGTTAGAAGTAGAGTGGAAGAATATCCGTTTGGGCACTTGGGTTGTAATAAGTTTGGGGCCGTTATACAGACTCCATTTTGTAAAATGACGAAGGTCCTCGGGTATTCCCCTAGTACCCAGAGAGCAAAGACATCTGCTCAGAGTAGTGCTGCTAGACCTTCTAAAGCAGGGGCATGTAGAGTAAGTAGTACAAGAGGAAGAGGGCATAGGCTTTTACTCAGGACTTTTCCTTGTTTCAAGGAAAGATAGTCCACGGACAACAGTCTTTAAACTTGCTAAAACTAACAAATGTTTCTGAAAGTACCAAAATTTAGAATGATGGATGACCACCTCTACATAACTGTTGGCATGATAGGTAGGCAGTACCTGGTTCAAATCGCCCTTTGGTTTACCTACTGTACCAAAGGTGTTTACATTGTTCCTGGCTCCACTAATTACCTGCTGTAGAATAAACAACATTCATATTTACCCATTTCCCAGATGACTGCCTGATTCAGGTTCCAACCCTAGAGAAGTAGAGACGGCGCTTCAGCTTACCTTTGGATGTTTTCAAAGTCTAGAACTCCCTCTGAATCTGTCAAAACCATTGCTATTACCCTCACTGCAAGTCTTATTCCTCTGAATTTTTCTGGACACCATAAACTAGAAGACTTTCCTACCATCTGAGATTTTAACATTCCTGATAGCTCACTTCACTTCTGTAGCCCAGCAAAAACAGATTACTGCAAGGAAGTTCTTCACAATATTGACTTACACAACCTCCTTGGTCCTCCTCAGTCCTTATGATTTCCCTGTCAAGGGTACACATGAGGAAATTCCAGTGTTACCTGAGAAGCAGATTTTGCCAGCATGCCCCTTCCATGCAGTACCCCATGCTGCTCTTAATCTCTTTCAAGGAAGAGCTCTTGTGTGGATAAAACAGGTGAACCTCAGCCAGGGACTTCTATTCAGTGTTGGTCTGGACACACAAATGCTTATCACAGACTCTTCACATGTAGCCAGGGGTGACCCACGTAGAGAAACTCAGCAGCCAAGAGACCTGTGACAAAACTCAGATTAAAAAGAATATCAGTAGCAAAGACAGTATCATAGTAATTTAAACTTTTAAAGTCTTCGAACAGCTTTGGCAGCCAGGAGTCTTGCATATTCTCAGAGACAATACCACTGTGATTTGGTGCATGAAAAAACAGGAAGGAACTTGTTCATATCTCTTGTGCAGGCTAGCCTTGGAGGCATGGTACTTAACACTGGAGTCAGGCATGACCCTGTGTGCCTCTTGCAACCCTTTCCAAGAGAACATTCTAGCAGATCAGTTGGAGAATAGAGGCAGACACATGAATGGATGTTGACTAGGGACATCTTGGTGCATGCAGAAGTAGACTTTTTTGCTTCTCCAGAAAAGAGACAACTCAGAAAATTTTGCACAAAGGCAACAACCACAGGGTCCTTGGCAAAAGATGCCTTTTCAATAAGGTAGGCAGTTATAGTTATCTACGAATTTCTTCCATTCCTTCTCCTCAAGGTAGTGCAGAACCTACCTGTGCATATGTCAGTTGCTACACTTGTGTAGCAATATGCAGAGTTTCATTTTCTAGGTACATACATGCATATATTTCAAGCATGGGCGTTAATGCCTTTCTAGCCTGCCAATATACCAAAACACTTATTCCCATGATAAGTGTCCAGGCTGTTTTTAAAAATATCTAAACTAGTGCTTGCTTTAATGTAATTTGGTAGTCTGTTCCATGCATCAGCTGCTTTCTCAGAGAACCATATAGTACACTTCCCATTCCTATAGAATCCTCTACAGATGTTGTCTGATGATTCTCTACTACTTTCTGATAACCCCAGACATTCCAAGAGGTAGTTGTCTCTGAATGCCTAATATACCTGAATAAGATCTCCTCATAGATATCTATAAGAGACACACTAGAAGTTCAGATATTTTAGTCTTTCATAACTAAAATTTCACATCCATGGATGCCCTTGGTATATTTCTGCTGAACTCTTTCCAGTTTACTCATGCTTGTTTTCTTATAAGGTTTCCATATTGTTATTCCAGACTCAGGTTTAGGTCTAATATAACTGCCAAACAATTATGTCATTATTTCTGATTTCATAGACTTTGTAAATCTTTTTATACAACTTATAGTTCTATAACTATCATTAACCAATTGGTTGATATGATTAGAAAAACTCAAAGCTGAATCTACCCATATACCAAGGGCCTTAAATGAATCTACGTTTTCAATCACTGTGCTGTATTAAATATTCATCTTTCAGTTTGTCTCTCAAATATTATACTCTTAGTTTTTGATGTATTTATCAGCATATTATTCTCCTGTGCTCAACTGGTCAATTTAGTCAAGTTCTTTTGCAGACAATGCCTCGTCTGTAACGCATAGTCAGTTTACTCAGATTCAGGTTATCTGCATATAGACAGTAGAACATCTCGGATGAAAATGTTAGGTCTGAAAGATACAATCTAAACAAATAAGGGCCTTGGACAGAGCCCTGTGGGCCACCCTGACTGCAACCAAGAATTTCACCTGTCCACTTGTTTTCTGATACTTGCCATGTCCTATTTGTAAGCCATGCAGCTATCCATCTTATCAAGAGTACATCAATACCTAGTTATTCTAATTTATTGGTCAGTGTTCTGTGTATGACTGTCAAATGCTGACGTTAAGTCTATATAAATTACATCAAAAGATGTTACAATACTTCCTTTCCATTATATTGTCTGCTTTGTAAAGCTGTCTTTAATATTTATTGTATATCTTCACTGCAGTGTTCTTTATACTGTCATATTGCATTGCTTTGCATTGCCAGCAGTATAATGTTCACTTTATTGTTTACTGTATCTTTTCACTACAGTGTTCTCTATACTGTCATATTGCATTGCTTTGCATTCCCAGCACTATAATGTTCACTTTGTTTACTGTATCTTTTCTCTGCAGTGTTCTTTATACTGCCATATTGCATTGCTTTGCATTGCCCGCGGTATAATGTTCACTTTATTGTTTACTGTATCTTTTCACTGCAGCGATGTTCTTCGGGTTTCACTGTTGCAGTTATTACATTTGGGTTATCTGCTTGCAGTCGGCCTGATTATCAAAGTCTTGGGTCCTGCGTCAGTTGCTGTCTCATCTTCCATGACGTCAGGTAGTCAGGGGTATAAAGCATGCAGCCAACACCATTACGTCAGTCTTTCTTGCCGTGCAGTGCCCGAAGCAGTTCGCAAGTGCCGGTCGGCTGACTCCTGAAATTTTTGTTTTCGAGTTTCAGATCTGAAGTCTTAAACAAAGCTAAGTACCTCATTGGGGAAACTTTTTCTTGCTCTGAACAGATGTCAGTAAAAGTTAACAATTGTATTTCTTGTGGAAAGCAAATACCTCATAAAGATTTTCATTCGTACTGCATTCCTTGCATAGGCCCAGACCACGACATCCCTCGCTGTCAGTTTTGTGCCTTATTCAAACTTCGAACTATTCGTCGTCAGTTAATTTTCGCATCTAAATATTTTGGTACTCTGTTCAATCATCCAGAAATGGCTTTGGTAAGCCACCCGACTACCGGCATTCCGAAAAAATGCAAAGATAAAGACAGAGGCAGGCCACATAGGTCCAAAGCTGCTGCCGATGCTTCCGTTAAGCTAGTCGCCAGTTCGCCAGTACTCAGTGAGGCGCTTTCGCAGCTCCTGATACCCACTACTTTAGATTTGCAGGCCTCTACTGAGACCCATTCGGAGTATGCTGTGAGATGCTTCTTCGACTTTGGAACCTGCTGATGTCTCTACCTTGGATGGGTCTGGAGCTGCTGTGCAGGCACCAGCTTCTGAGGGTGTATTCAGGCATACTGACTTGCATAATAAAGCAATGCCATCTTCTTCTTCAAGGCCTAAATCTTGATCCACGACTAGAAAACCGATGCCTAGACCGCATGGTCAGGCCCCTATGCCTAAAAAACAAATGATAAGAATGGCTGAAGACCTTATTACTCCTCCCTCTAAGAGACCTAGAACTGATTTTCCTTCTGATTCTTCTGATCAGAATTCTGAAATTTCTGTTTTTTCTGATAACCAAGAGTTGCCCTTATCTACCTATGAGGATTCTGATGCAGAGGACTCCCATTCCCTCTGCTTCCCTTCCAGAGCATTTATCTTTTGGTGAAACTTTGCATTCTCTTAGGGAGAATTTCCGCTGGGAAAGTCAGGATTACTCTGACTCCAAAAAGAGGCTTAGGGAATTTTTAGTCCTACCTCAACACAGGCCTTTAGCTATCCCTCCTGTACTGGACATTGTGGATGATGCCTTCTTGGAATCTAGCCTGGACCCTGACACTTTACCCCCAGCTCCCAGAAAACCTGACAGGTATTAGAGTACCTGACTCTCATAAGTTCCTCTTTAAGAGTCCTACTGCGAATCCTGAGACCATTTCACAGGGACCCAAAGGCATTAAGGCTACTACTGCCAAAAACCCTACCCCCTCTGATAGACATTCCAAGGCCCTGGACAGATGGGGTAAGAAGGTTTACACTTCTGCAACTTTGGACATTAGGGCCTTAAACTGCCACTTTCATATGTTAAAGTATCAGCATCATATTATTGGACTGCTTAAACAGAAAATTATGTTGATTCCTGACTGTGCTGAAAATAAAGAATGACAGGATTTAATGCGTTCTGCTGAACAAGTTGGGAAACTTACTTTGCAATGTGGTTTTGATTCATTGCCATCTTGCACGGCTGCTGTCACTGGGTCTGTACTTAGAAGGCATGCTTGGCTTAAGGAGCAAACTTTGCCAGATCATGTTAAAGCTAAATTACTGGATGCTCCCTTAAATCAAGACCGCCTGTTTGGCAACCAAGCAGAAGTACTTAAAAAGATGGAGGAAAAAGCTAAATCTATGCAAACTATTAAAGATTTCCTGCAAGTACAGCCTCCCAGATTTAGTAGGCACTGGCCTTCTAAGAATTGGTCCTTTCCTGCCTCTTCTAGGCCTTCTCAGTCCAAACCCAGAACCAGCAGACCATCCAGGCTGCAATCTCAAGGTACTCACAGGCCTAAGCAGTGGGGGGCTCCCACTTCCAAAGCTGGAAGTAGTAAGACACCCCCCTATGGTAAACTGTCATAATGACTTGACTTTAAACCTTCCAAGCCCTGCTCAACTGACTGTTCCTTTAGGGGGAAAGATCGCCCTGCATGCACAAAACTGGGAGCTCATTACCCAAGACAAATGGGTTTTAAATGTAGTTTCCCAAGGATACAGATTCCAATTCCATTCCTTACCAACCCCAAACAGTTGGCCAGATCTACCCCCAAATCAGTGGGGAGAGGCTCAAAAGCAGGTTCTCTCTCTTCTAAGCATCAAGGCTATTCAGCCTGTCCCAGAAGAAGAATGGGAGCAAGGTTTTTACTCGAGACTTTTCCTGTTCCCAGAAAAGACAATTCCTGGCGTCCTATCCTGGACCTGTCTATTCTAAACACCTTTTTGGTAATTCCAAAATACAGAATGCTAACTCTTCATCAGCTGCTTACCATGCTAGGCAAAAATGCCTGGTTGGCAACACTGGATTTAAAGGAAGCCTACCTGCACATCCCAATCAGGAAATCTTGCAGAAGATACCTACGCTTCAGAGCAGGCTACATGCACTATCAGTTCTCTGCACTGCCCTTTGGCTTATCTACTGCACTCAGGGTATTCACAAAGTGCCTAGCTCCAGTCATTGCATTTTGCAGGCAAAGAAATATTCAAATATATCCATACCTGGACGATTGTCTAATTCAGGCAGAAAGCCAGGACATACTATTAAATCATCTGGCATTTGTAAAGAAACTTCTAACTTCTCTGAGGTACACCATAAATGAAAGTAAATCACATCTAGTACCCTGCCAACAAATTGTATTCCTGGGAGCAAGCTCGACTACAACTTCCCAGATGGCCTACCTCACACCAGAGAAAAAAGTTTGACAGCCTACATCAAACTACTGGCCACAAAGACCCAGCTATCTGCAAGGAAAATACTGCAAGCCCTGGGGTTAATGGCCTCTTGCATTCTACTAATTCCATATACAAGACCGCATATGAGGAAACTGCAATGGTATCTAAAAAGCCTATGGTGTCAACATTCTCAGAACCTAGAATCAATGATTCATATCATCCCTTGTCTAAAGACAGAGTTCCTTTGGTGGACAGAGGCCTGCCACCACAAGGGACTGCCATTCACTCTACCCCCTGCCGCCCAAACCCTAACAGACGCATCAGACTATGCATGGGGGGGCTCATTTGGCATGGCAGTGCATTCAGGGCAAATGGAAAAGAGTCAAATGCACCTGCATCTCAATCAAAGAGAAATGTTAGCTGTACAGAATGCTGTGACAGCCTTCAAGGACCACATTCTTCCAGGACAGTTATTGGTAAAGACGGACAACACCACTGTTATGTGGTACATAAACAAGCTGGGGGAACCTACACATTCCCTCTCTGCAGACTAGCCATGGCGCTGTGGAACACAGCCTTGAGCTACCAAGTGCACCTACAGGCTCAGTTCCTGCCAGGCAAGCTAAATACACTGGCAGACAATCTAAGCAGAAATCTCATGGACCCACTCGAGTGGAAACTGGAACCAAAGATATTCAGCATTTTGAGAAACAAATGGGGGAGCCCAGAGATGGACCTGTTGGCCTCCCCTCAGAACTACCAATTGGACAAATTCTGCACAAGGACTCCCCACAGACAAGCTTGGAAAGTGGATGCCCTGTCCCTCACCTGGAAAAAGCTATCAGTCTATGCCTTCCC
The DNA here is from genome assembly GCF_019279795.1 of Protopterus annectens. Classification (NCBI taxonomy): domain Eukaryota; kingdom Metazoa; phylum Chordata; order Ceratodontiformes; family Protopteridae; genus Protopterus; species Protopterus annectens. Next base: position 244,366,356 of record NC_056742.1, read on the forward strand.
CCTTTGCCTCTCCAAAGTGCTACTAAAGATCAAACAGGACAAGCCAAGGACAATACTAATTGCACCAGACAGGCCACGCCAACACTGATACCCCCTCTAGCGCAGTATGTCACTGCTGGAACCATGGCACCTGCCTCAGACCCCTGCCCTGCTGTCCCAGCAGGCGAGCCAGATTCTGCACCCACAGCTTCAAACCCTGAACCTTGCAGCCTGGCTAATTACCTGATCTCTCCGTTACCATCCCTCAGTAAGCAAGTGATGGATGTCATCCTGGAGGCAAGGAGGACTAGTACTAGAAAATCCTATGCTGAAAAATGGAAAAGATTCTGTTCCTGGAGCCAAACTCAGCGGATGGGCACAATAGTGTCCAGTTTACTGCACATTCTTCAATACTTAACTGAGAAGCTTCACAAGGGCCTTTCCTTTTCTTCCATCAAAATTCATGCCTCGGCCATTTCAGCTCATTATAATACAGAGCCCACCCCTCTTCTCTCATCCACTGCTGAAGCATTTCCTCAGAGGGGCCAAAAACTTAAGACCACCCAGGAGAGCCCCTACTCCAGCTTGGGACCTTAACTTTTTATTGGGAAAACTAACTCTACCTCCCTTTGAGCCAGCTGCAAATGCAGAGTTGAAATTCCTTTCTTGGAAAACAGCCTTCCTTCTAGCCATCACTTCAGCAAGAAGGGTGTCTGAATTACAGGCCCTCATGGCAGTGATGCCTTTCATCATCTTTCATGCGGACAGGGTGTCCCTCAGGACCAATCCTTCCTTTATGCCCAAGGTGGTATCCAGTATGGCCCTTAATCAGTCCATTCATTTGCCAACCTTCTTTTCTAATCCACAGAACAAAGGGGAACGAATACTGCACTCCTTGGACGTGCAAAGACAACTTAGATTTTACTTGGACAGGACTACACCTCTCAGGAAATCTGAGCAGCTGCTGGTTGCATTTGCTGCAGGGGCAGAGGTGAAGGCTATTTCAAAGCAAACCATTTCTAAGTGGATAGGCCATTGCATTCATTTCTGCTATACGCACCATGGAAACTTACCCCACAGGGAATAAAACTTCATTCCACCAGGGCTGCATCTACCTCTACAGCCTTTTTCAGAGGTGTCCCTACCAGAGACCTCCTAGAAGCTGCTACCTGGAGTTCTATACATACCTTCACCAAACATTACCACTTGCCAGTCTTTTCAAAACCCCTAGCTGGTTTTGCCACCGCAGTCTTGCAGGGCCTTATAGCTGGTCCAAATGCTGTCTAACTGCCTCCTCCCTTCCTTACCTTTGGGAATCTACCCAAATGTAATGACTGCAACAGTGCAACACAAAGAACATAGTACAGTTGTGTACACTTGCCATAAATTTAGATGTTCAAGTATATTCAGTATTGCAGTCCTGATTACCCTCCCTCCAGCCCCCCTGACTTCTATTGACTATACCTCTATTCTTGCTTACTATGCTTAAAGCTTTCTGGTGTATTTGCTTTTTGTTGGAGGTGTAACCTTGTATGTAATTGCTTCCCATTATGGGGGCACCTGACATCTGGGGAAGAAAAACTATTGTAATGACATCGGCTGCATGCTTTATACCCCTGACTCCCTGACGTCATGGAAGATGAGATAGCAACTGACGCAGGACCCAAAACTTTGATAATCAGGCCGACTGAGGGCTACCTGCAAGCAGATAATCCAAATGTAATGACTGCAACAGTGAATCCACTCGAACATCTACATTTATGGTAAGTGTACACAACTGTACTTTCTTTATACTGTCATATTGCATTGCTGGTGCTATAACGTTCACTTTATTGTTTACTGTATCTTTTCACTACACTGTTCTCTATACTGTCACATTCAATTGTTCTTTTTGCTCTTATTTTACCCAGGTTGAGACTGAAATTAGTCAGTGCTGTACCTCATTTAACACATTCAAATAAAGTATATAGAGGAGGACAGAGCAGAACCTGCTGCTGGTGTGTCCCTTTTGGTTGAGACAGCACTCTTTGTCCCTCTTATAGCATATGGTCTTGACACAACGGCTGAAAGTTTGGAGGATGTAGCTCTCATTCCCTGTAGGCACATATTTCCAAAAACATGGTTTCCGTACTGGGGAGGCTAGGAAACAAAGTAGAAAAAAGTTGTACCTAGCAAAATGGAAAAGATTCTCCCTTTGCTCCCAGAGAATAGGACCTGGATTATAACCGGTCTTCAGTGTTTGTGATCATAAACTGTCGGACCTTTACAAGTCAAGTGTATCTTATGCCTCAGTAAATGAGTATGTGTATGTGTTTGTAATCTCTGGTTGCCTGCCTTGGGAGGTTCCCCCTGTTAACAGTAAAGCAGATGTTCTTCGTGTTTCACTGTTGCAGTCATTACATTTGGGTAATCTGCTTGCAGGTTGCCCTCAGTCCGCCTGACTAACAAAGTCTTGGGTCCTGCGGCAGTTGCTGTCCCTTCTTCCATGACGTCAGGTCGTTAGGGGTATAAAACATGCAGCCGACGCCATTACGTCAGTCTTTCTTGCAGCGTGAGCCCGAAACAGAAGCAGTTCGCAAGTGCCAGTCGGCCGACTCCTGAAATTTTCATTTTCGAGTTTTAGGACCGAAGTCTTCAACTTAAAGCTAAGTACCCCGTTGGGGAAACTTTTTCTTGCTCCTTACTGATGTCAGTAAAAGTTAATAATTGCATTACTTGTGGAAAGCAAATACCTCATAAAGATTTTAATTCGTACTGTATTCCTTGCCTTGGCCCTGACCACGCAGTACCGTGCTGTCAGTTTTGTGCTTTATTTAATCAGCGCACTATCCGTCTGTATATTTTTGCCTCTAAATATTTCGGTTCTCTGTTTAATTATACAGAAATGTTGTTGGTTAGCCTTCCGACTACCGGCATTCCAAAAAAACGCAAAGATAAAGACGGAGACAGGTCGCCAAGATCCAAAACTGCAGACTACTCTTCTCCTAAGCCAGTCGCCAGTTAACTGGTACTCAGTGAGGTGCTTTTGCAGCCCCTGATACCCGCAACTTCTGATTTGCAGGCCTCTACTGAGACCCATTCGGAGTCCGGTATGCCGCAAGATACTTCAACTATGGAACCCGCGGATGTCTCTACCTTGGATGGGTCCGGAGCCGCTGTGCAGGCATCGGCTTCTGAGGGTGTATTCAGGCCTACAGACTTGCATATTAAATCGACATCTCCTTCATTACTAAGGCCTAAATCTTGATCCATGTTTAAAAAAGCGATGCTCATGCCCCTATGCCTAAAAAACAAATGATTAAAATGGCTGAAGATCTAATAACTCCAATCAGGGGTAGTCAACCCCCCCCCCTCTAAGAGGCCTAGGGCTGAGCTTGATTATGAATTTTCTAATCAGGATTCTGTTTCTTCTGACTCTTCTGATGACCTGGATTTGTCCATACCTACTTATGAGGATTCTATTCCCTCTGCTTCCCCTCCTGAGGATTTTTCTTTTGTGGAAACTTTACACACTTTAAGGGAGCATTTCCACTGGGAAAGCCAGGAATTTTCTGATTTAAAAAAGAGGCTTAGGGATTTCCTTCTTGTACCTCAGTATAGGCCTTTGGCTATACCTCCTGTACTAGACATTGTTGATGATGTGTTCTCAGAATCCACTTTGGCCCCTGATTCCCTGCCTCCTGCTCCTAGTAATCCTGACCGATACTACAGGGTTCCTGAGTCCCACAAGTTCATTTTCAATAATCCTGTTGCAGATCCAGAGACTATTTCTCAGGCGCCCAAGGGCATTAAGGCTTCTACTGCTAAAAATCCTACCCCTTCTGATAGAGACTCCAGGGCGCTGGATAGATGGGGTAAAAAGGTTTATACTTATGCAACCTTGGCAATCAGAGCTTTAAACTGCCAATTTCATATGTTAAAATATCAACAACATATTATTGGACTGCTTAAACAGAAAATGATGTTGATTCCTGACTGTGGAAAATAAAGATTTACAGGACTTAATGCATTCTGCTGAACAAGTTGGAAAACATACTTTGCAATGTGGTTTTGATTCTTTAGAAGCCTCTTGCAGGGCTGCTGTTACTGGGTCTGTGCTTAGAAGGCATGCTTGGCTTAAGGACCAGTCTTTGCCTGATCATGTTAAAGCTAAATTGTTGGATGCTCCTTTAAATCAGGACCTCCTGTTTGGCAACAAGGCTGAAGAAGTTCTTAAAAAGATGGAAGATAAAGCTAAATCTATGCAAACTGTTAAAGATTTCATACAAGTGCAACCTCCGTGATTTAGTAGGCACTGGCCTACTAAGAATTGGTCCTTTCCAGTCCCTTCCAGGTCCTCTCAAGCCAAACCCAGACACAGCAAAAACCACAGGTTACAGTCCCAGGGGACTCTCAGAACTAAGCAGTGGGGAGGCCTCCACTTCCAAATCTGGAAGTAACAAGGCACACCCTTATGATAAACAGTCTCAGTGACTTCCTTTTAAAATTCCCAAGCACTTATCTTTTGACCGTCCCTTTGGGGGAAAAGATTGCTCTTCATGCAAACAACTGAGAACTCATAACCCAGGACAAATGGGTTTTAAATATAGTGTCCCAGGGATACAGATTTCATTTTCACACATTGCCAACACCAAATGGGTGGCCAGATCTGCTCCCAAATCAGTGGCAAAGGTTCAAAAACAAGTACTTTCCCTCTTAAGCATGGGGGCTATTCATCCAGTACCAGAAGAGGAAAAGGGACATGGTTTCTACTCCAGACATTTTCTGGTACCCAGAAAAGACAAATCATGGAATCCAATCCTGGACCTGTCTACTCTAAACACCTTTCCGGAGATTCCAGAATTCAAGATGCTGACTCCACCAATTACTTCCTATGCTAGGCAAAGACACCTGGTTGGCAACACTAGATTTAAAAGCAGCATACCTGCACATCCCAATCAGGGAATCTTGCAGAAGATGTCTACACTTCAAAACAGGCTACATGCATTATCAGTTCTCTGCACTGCCCTTTGGCTTGTCTACTGCGCCCAGGGTATACACAAAGTGCCTGGCTCCAGTTATTGCATTTTGCAGGCAAAGAAGTATTCAAATATACCCATACCTGGATGATTGTCTAATTCAGGCAGAAAATCAGGGCATACTTTTAAATCCTCTGACGTTTGTAAAAAGGGTTCTAACTTGTCTGGGGTACACCATAAACAAAAAGAAATCACAACTGGTACCTTGTCAACAAATTACATTCCTGGGTGCAAGCTTGAATACAACTGTCCAGATGGCTTACCTCACGCCAGAAAAGCAAATTCATTTGGTAACCTACTTCAAACAAGTGGCCACAAAAACCCTGCTATCTGCAAGACAAATACTGCAAGCCTTGGGATTCATGGCCTCCTGCATTCTTCTAATTCCATATGCAAGACTGCATATGAGGAAACTACAGTGGTATCTAAAAAGTCTATGGAGTCAACATTCTCACAGCCTGGAAACAATTATTCATGTCATACCTTGCCTACGCCTGGAGTTCCTCTGGTGGGCAGAGGCCTGCCACCAAAACACGAGACTACCATTCACACTACCCCCTGCCTCCCAAACCCTAACTACAGATGCATCAGACTATGCATGGGGGCTCACTTGGTAGGGAAGTGCATTCAGGGCAAATGGAACCTAAATCAAATGCACCTACATATCAATCAAAAAGAAATGTTAGCTGTACAGAATGCTCTGAGCCTTCAAGGACTACATTCTTCCAGGACAACTAATGGTAAAGATGGACAACATCACGGTTATGTGGTACATAAACAAGCAGGGGGGTACACATTCCTACCCCCTCTGCAGACTAGCCATGGCATTGTGGAACACAGCCTTGAGCTACCAAGTGCACCTACAAGCTCAATTCCTGCCAGGAAAATTGAATGCACTGGCAGACGGACTAAGCAGAAACCTCATGGACCCACACAAATGGAAACTGGAACCAAGGATTTTCAACATGTTGACAAGCGAATGGGGGAGCCCAGACATAGATCTATTTGCCTCCCCCCAGAACTACCAGTTGGACAAATTTTGCACAAGGACTCCCCACAAACAAGCCTGGAAAGTTGATGCTCTGTCCTTCAGCTGGAAAAACCTATGAGTCTGCGCCCCCCCCCCCCCCCCCCCCGCTGCCTGTGCTCTCCAAAGTTCTACTAAAAGTCAAACAGGACAAACCAAGAATGATCTTGATTGCTCCAGACTAGCCGCGCCAATACTGGTACCCCCTCCTGTGCAGTGTGTCGCAGTTATCTCCATGGCACCTGCATCAGACCCCTTCCCTGCTGTCTCAGCAGGAGAACCAAATTCTGCATCCTCTGCTTCCAACATTGAACCTTGCAGCCTGGCTAATCACTTAAATTCACCCCTCAGCAAACTTGTGATGGATGTCATTTTAGAGACAAGGAGACCTAGTACTAGAAAATCTTATGCTGAAAAAATGGAAAAGATTCTGTGCCTGGAACCAGTCTCAAGGGATGAGCACGGCAGCGCCCAATTTACCTCATATTTTGCTGTACTTAACTGAGATGCTTCACAAGGGTCTGTCCTTTTCTTCCATTAAAATCCACGCCTCAGCCATTTCAGCTCATTATAACACAGAACCTCCCCTCTTCTCAAGCAGTACCTCCGAGGGGCCAAAACCTTGAGACCACCCAAGAGAGCTCTAACCCCTGCCTGGAACCTTAACTTTGTATTGGAGAAACTCACTCTACCTCCTTTCGAGCCAGCTGCTACTGCAGACTTGAAATTTCTTTCTTGGAAAACAGCTTTCCTTTTAGCAATCTCTTCAGCTAGAAGGATATCTGAATTACAGGATTTTATGGCAGTGGAGCCTTTCATCATCTTTCATGCGGACAGGGTGTTACTCGGGACCAATCCAGCCTTCATGCGCAAGGTGGTATCCAGTGTGGCTCTTAATCAGTCCATTCATTTGCCAACCTTCTTTCCCAATCCACAGAACAAAGGGGAACGGATTCTGCATTCCTTGGATGTGCACAGGCAACTTAGATTCTACTTGGACAGGACTAAACCTCGAAGAAAATTAGAACTGCTGGTAGCATTTGCTGCTGGGGCAGAGAGGAAGGCTATTTTAAAACAAACCATGTCTAAATGGATAAGCCATTGCATTCATTTCTGCTATAAGCACCATGGAAAACCTATCCCCCAGGGGATCAGATCTCACTCCACCAGGGCAACATCTACTTCTGCAGCCTTTCTCAGAGGTGTTCCTACCAGAGATATTCTAGAAGCTGCTACCTGGAGTTCTGTACATACTTTCACCAAGCATCATCATTTACCAATTTTCTCTAAATCCAGAGCTGGCTTTGCCACTGTTGTCTTACATGGCCTTATAGCTGGTCCTAATGCGGTATAAATTCCTCCTCCCAACCATAGCTTTGAGAATCTACCCAAATGTAGTGACTGCAACAGAGAAACATGAAGAACATAGTACAGTTGTGTACACTTACCATAAATGTAGATGTTCGAGTGTATTCACTGTTGCAGTCCTGGTTACCCTCCCTCCAGCCCCCTGTTTTTCTCTGACTATACCTCTACTTTCTGTTACTATGCTTAAAAGCCTTTTTGGTGTATTTGCTTTTGGTTGGAGGTATAGTTTTGTTTTTAATTTTATTTGCTCCCCATTCGGGGGGCACCTGACATTTGGGGCAAGAAAAACTGATGTAATGATGTCAGCTGCATGTTTTATACCCCTGACGACCTGACTTCATGGAAGAAGGGACAGCAACCAACGAAGGACCCAAGACTTTGTTAATCAGGCGGACTGAGGGCAACCTGCCAGCCGATTACCCAAATGTAATGACTGCAACAGTGAATACACTTGAACATCTACATTTATGGTAAGTGTACACAACTGTACGTTTTCCGTACAAGCCACCTGCACCTCTCTGGTTGCTCTATTACTTCGAAAGGAAGTTGTGCGGGTTCTTCTGGTTGGGTTGCCATTATTTGGGGGGGGGGTGTATGCCACCTTTGTGGCTCATTCTGTTGTCTCAGCCCAGATTCTTAGAATTGACAAGGGCAAGCAAGAACTGAAGATGGTATGGACAGCTGTCTGTCTCTTACACCACAGATGTAGTGTCATCCAGGTGGGAGGGCAAGGGTGAAAAGCTCTTGAAGTCAGACCAGATTTCCCTGACCCAGACAATGTTTGGGTGTTCCTTAGTTATAATCCTTAAGACCATATCCAGGATTAGTTATGGTGGCGATCCTGCTGGTTTTCTGAGAGGAAGGCTGTAAAATGGTACAGGCAGTTAGTTGTTAGCTTTGTACAGTGGCTATATTGATGTCCCTAAGGGGCCGATAGTCTGTTTTTTTTTTTTTTTTTTTTGGGGGGGGGGGGTAGTGTGCAGAGCTTCAGAGTTTGGGGTGGACCTAGTAATTTCTGTGCCATTTTAACTTAATCACAGATTTGCGAAATTTGCACCCTATTTGTGCCTCACAGGTGGAAGGGGTTTAACTATCTTTTTTTCCCTTGTACCTTTCATTATTAAATGAACCCTTAGTACACACGTATTGTAACTAAACTTTCTGTGGTATTTAAACTAGTTCTTTCAAATGGAGTAGCACTAATAAGACCACGTTTGATCTCATTCCTCTGTATTTATCTAATTTTTTTGTTTATAAAACTAATGCAGCTAAGTATTCCAAACTTTTCATTTGAAACAATGTGTTGTTCTTACAGACACTATTAAGACTATATAGTTAGAAATGTTTTGTCAGATGTAGTGCTTGTAAATACACAAGGAATTTGCTTGCAGTCCGTCTGTTCAAATAAAGATGAAAACAACCAGACTTAAAATTGATAGTTATATTGTTACTTTAAAACAAACAGATCACTCAGCATTGGTTAATCTTTAAATAGGTGTAGTGACATTTAAATCAAATTTCAAGCCTTGCAGAGAATAAAATTAATTAAATAAAATTACAGCTTCTTTCCATTGGTATTACAACTTTCAGACTCTTCTGGACTGTTAGTAACAGCAGTTTGTTTTCCTTACTAGTCTGTCTGAAGGGACTGCTGAAAAGCGTAGCTGTCTTAATTTTTCATTTCAGAACCGCAATGCCTTTTAGATTTCTAATGTTTTCAATTTCTCGTTCTTCCTCTGAAAGTATGCACTGAAGTTCTACTCTTGAGATGAACATTGCATGTTTAAGAAAACTCAGGCGTCATCTAATCAGATGAGCTATTGTAAGGTACAGTTGTTGTTTGTCTTTTGGCTTTTTCCCGACAAGGGGTCGCCACAGCAGAACTCCGGTCCACTAATGGTTGGCAGTCGATTTTTACGAAACGCAGAGATGCCAGCTCGACGCCCAACCTTCAACGAAGGCACGCCCATTTACGCACGCATGTCTTTCGAATGCTACCCAACCGCGGGGATGACATGCAGACTCCACACAAAAGGCACTCCCAAGCCGAGACACGAACGGGAGAACCTCTTGCTGTGAGGTAACAACGCTAGCACCGTACCACTGCAACAGATATATTGTAAGGTACAGTACCACTGCTATTTGCATGTCTGCTAGGTTTTTTACTATGTCAAAATTTCAAACTAATGTTTGAACGTGCACAGTGCCTTTTTTTTTTTTTTTTTTTTTTTTTTTTTTAAGTTTTACAAGCAAATCTACCATCTCCAATAACAAAAGGTTTTTAAGCATGTAATTTGTATTTCACACATCCTTCCCAGGTACTTATAACTCCATTTTAGTATACATTTTAAAAGAAATGCTCATTTTGCTCAGTGTCGATCGTTGTAAATAAATTGCATGTGTTAATGAAAGAAAAAAAACACGAAGGTGTTAATGAAGATAGTTAACATTTGCTTGTAGTTGTGGTCCATACGTTTGGATGATCATCTTGTTCTCTACTCTACAGAACTCCATAATTGTTTTTTGTCCACTACAATCATTCTGAATAATGGAAAGGCTTCTGGACTACTTGCTGCTTCAGCTTTCCTCTGGTCTTTTCCAGTTGGATATTGCTAAATTCCTCAGAGGTCATGTTTTTCCTCTCCTGGATTCTGTCTCTGCAGCGTCTCCTTTGGGGAAGTAGATGCAACTTAACTGCCCTAGCAGGCAACTAAGCTCTCCTGCCTCTGCATAGTCTTATCACTGTCTGAAACTCTGCTTATTTCTGCCTAGTTTCTGCAACAAAATCCATATTGCTGAAGTCTCTTTTTCATCTCACAGTTTTCATGCCTGGCAACCACAAGCTGCATAATATTCTCTCTCAGCTCTGTTTTTTTAGCCTAACCAGAATCAGCTACGGCTGGGAGGCAGAAACACTTAGTCAGTCCTCCTTTCATTCTGTAAACCAGTCCATTAATTTTCTTTCATATCGGCTAGGCAGTTTTTCTGTACCTCAGCTGAGCAGCTCTTGAAAAATGGTCCTTTAATCAGTTAAACAGGCAACAGCTTTTCCTTTCAAAAAATACATGTCATTCTTTTTTTCTAAATCCTTGCATATGTTCTTACCGGGTATATTTGCTGCCTTCTTGAATTTGGAAGAAAAATGGAGTCTTCTTGCTTGATTGTAATTACCATTTCCTGTATTCATTATATCTTCTGATGAGATGTTAAACTGAGGCCCCATCTGCCTAAGTTGGTGCCAGCTCTGGTGGATGTAAGAGATCCCACTGCACTTATCAAAAAGAATACGGGAAGTCCCTAGTGTTCTGGCCAAATATCTGCTAGTTAGTATAAATACTACCATGCGTCTTCCCTGAAAAGTGGCCCATGCCTACTAGGACTAACCTGGTTAACAGTGTAAATAAAAATAAATTTAAGTATTTCTAAACTACTTATTTTTAAGAACAGGCAGTGTGACTTGCAGCTTGGGTATTTAGATAATTCACTGCTGTGTCTTCAGGTGATGGATTAGATAGAAATTATCTGAAAATAAGTGCTACAGTACCTTTTTTGCTGGGGTAGAGGACTGAACTAGATACATTACTGCTCAGAGTGCTGTTCAGTATACATTTGCCTAAAAACTTATGAAGAGAAAGGGGATTTTTCAAAAGTGCAAAGTTTAATAAAGTTTAATTGACATAGAACAAAGTGGCTTGAAATATATTCACTGAAATGTTTTAAAGTTTGTTTGTGTGTGGGCTGTGTCCCTGCCACTCATGCCTTTAAATGAAATCCAAGGTTAACGCATGGGGGGGGGGCAGCAAAATCCATAAAATGTAAGTCATCCAGGTGGTCTACAGCCAGTTTATCAGAAGCAGAATTTAAATGTAGTAAAGATGTAGAACTAACAGTTCAGTTAGTTGTTAAATACATATTTTTCAAGCAAATGTTCACTTGAATTTTTTCAAGCAAATGTTCACTTGAATTCCAGGAACTGTGCTGTGTGTTTAAAATGCCAAGATTACCTTGGTTAAAGCTTACTGTATGCTATGGAAGACTTAGGAAGTAAAATATGCGTGTGTCACTAGAAGCCTTTCCAAGACGTTCTCCTCAGTCTTTGAAATGTAGTAACCAAAAAAACTGATTATGATGCTGCATTTGTCTGATATTCTTTAGCAATAGGTTAGTACTTTTATTATACTCTAGTTTTTTATGTCCCTCATTTTCTCTACTTATATATGAGTGTACATTTTCCATGCATCTCTTTTTAACATACTATGGTCACAGCTGGAAATGGGCACAATGTGGTTCAGTCCTCCTATCTAAGTAAACAGTAAGGTTTAGGTGGAACTGTTGAGGATGACAAAGGATTGTTTGACTTATTTGCTTTACCCATTGTTTTGTAGTTCTGTACAGCTGTTTATCCCTCTGGCTTTTTACCATCCTGTCTTACTCCTCCTCCTTCCAGTAGTGCCTTTCCCTGTTTTTATAATTATTTTACTTGTGCCTGTGCACTGATGTAGACAATAGTCATTTTGGCCTAGCCCCTTGTGCTGGAAATTTTGCCCAGGAATTTTTAGTTTTTAACCCCATAGTGTCCATCATGAGCTGTGAACACAAATGTGTGTTTTGTTGGGATTATGGTGCTTTTGGTTAAAAGTCCTTTCTACAAGCACTTGAAATGTAAGTACTCTGGAAGTTGGTTACTTGTAATCATTCAAGTGGTTTAGAACTTAAGTTTGTAGTTGTGGTATACCTGGGCAATACTTCATTTTTGAGCACAGAGTGCTGTAATTACACTCTTGATATTGTGAAAAAGGCACCAGTTTGACTCTTCTATAGTGCGATACCCTATCTTAATTTTTAAGCACCCCTTCTTCAGTTGTTAAGATCAGATACTGCTCTTTGCAGGTAAACCTGCCAGTACTGTCAATGACAGATTACTGGCACTTACAGCAGCAACATTAAAAACAGATTTCTTTCTGCCTGCTTTGTGCCAGTAATCTGTCATGACTTTCTGTAATATAAGAAAGTGTGTTGCACTATCTTTGCAACAGTGCTGGATAAGTGCTTTATGGCTTTGAAAGGTGGCAAAACACTTAGGATCATAGGAGGTTACTAGGCTAATGGCCCCAGGGCACTTACAAGCCTAGCTAAGTTCAACCTGTGTTCCCAAGGGTGTTTATTTCAAGCAGACACTAAAGTCAGTACCTATTACCCCTGTCCAAGAGGGACACAGGTGGAACCCCCAGGGTAAAAATCCAGATGTTCATGTTTCACTGTTGCAGTCGTCACCTGTGGGTTATCCCTGCTGTGGTAGCCCTCGGCCGGCCCGAATACTAGAGTCACTGTTTTTCTGCATCTGCTGCTGTCGTCTGTAGTCAGATGTCAGGTCGTCAGTGCTATAAAGTAAGGCAGCCGACACCATTACATCAGTCTTTCTTGCCATGGAGCCCGTAGCAGAAGCAGTTCGCAAGTGTGCTGGTCGGTCACTACTAAAGTTTGAATTACAGTTGAAAACATCTAAAGCTAAGTACCCCATTAGGGATCCTTTTTTCTTGCACAACCAATGCCCGAAAAAGTTAACGGTTGTCTCGCCTGTGGAAACCAGATCCCACACAGAGATTTCCATTCATAGGTTCATAGGTGTGTACTATACTAATGGCCCTGGAGCCTTTACAAGCCTAGCCCATAGGATTACCCTGGCATTGTGCCAACCAACCTTAGTTCCCAGTGCCTCTGTCAAGTAAAGCCACTGGAGTGATCCCTGGGGTGAATTTTCTATTTCCCATCCGCTCATCAAGATTTTTCTTAGAGGGCTAGTGAAGTGCTCTGCTCGACATGTATGGGAAGTCTATTCCATAGCATGGGCAGTCTCTGGGTTATGAACCTATCCCTTCAGCATGATGTTCATCGTGTTACCCTGCTGCAGTCATCACACTTGGGTTATCCTGCCATCAGGCGGTCCCGGAGTCGGCCCGAATTCCAAAGTCTTGGTCCGGCGTCGGTTGCTGTTGCTTCTTCCCTGATGTCAGAGCACCAGGGGTATATCAGAGGCATCCGACGCCATTTTCTCCAGTCTTTCTTGCCGCGTGGTGCCCGAAGCAGAAGCAGTTCACAAGTGCCGGTCGGCCGACACCTGAGATTTTCAAATAGAGTTTCAGTCCGAAGTCTTCAAAGCTAAGTACCCCGTTGGGGAACCTTTTCTTGCCTCAGTCCGATGTTAGAAAAAGTTAACAATTGCATTTCTTGTGGGAAGCAAATACCTCATAAGGACTTTCATTCTTTTTGTATACCTTGCCTAGGCCCAGACCATGACGTCACTGGTTGTCGGTTTTGTGCTAGGTTCAATAAGCGAACTATAAAGCGACGCTTTGATTTCGCAAGACACTACTTCGGCAGAAAATTTAATTACACTATGCCGTCGGAGCAACCGACTACCGGCGTGCATAAAAAACGCAAAGATAAAGACAGGCAGCCTAAATCCAAGCCAGACTCCGAGGCCTCGGCTGGGCCGGTTCTCTGGTTTTCAGTGAGGCACCTACGCAGCCCCTGGCTACCGCTGAATTGGATCCCCAGACCGCTTCGGATCACCCAGCAGAGAGTTCTAGGCCGATGCAGCCATTTTCTTTAGGCCCTACCAACGACATTATAGTAGGGGAAGCCGGTGCTGTAGAAACACCTTCGGTTTCTGAAGGTGTCTTCAGACTGACTACTCTCACCATAAAATCTTATGCTAAGCTTAAGACTCCTCTAAAACCAAAAAAGCCTATACTTCAGCCTCCAGGTCAAGGCCCTATGCCTAAGAAACAGATGCTTAAAATGGCTGAAGATTTGATTTCTTTGATCAGGGGTTCCCAACCCCCCCGACAAAGGCCTAGACAAGAGGAGGATTATGCCTCCTCTGATCAAGTGTCTGTTTCCTCAGGCTCCTCTGAGGAACAGGATTACTCCTTTCCCCCTTATGAAGATTCTGATGCTGAAGACTCCATTCCCTCAGCTTCTCCCCCTGAAGATTATTCCTTTGGGGAAACCTTACATACCATGAGGGAACATTTCCACTGGGAAGGTCAGGACTACTCCGACTCAAAGAAAAGGCTCCGAGAGTTTCTTTTACTCCCCCAGCACAGACCACTTGCTATTCCCCCAGTTTTGGACATTGTGGATGATGTTTTCTTAGAATCTAGTCTAAATCCAGATCCTCTGCCTCCTGCTCCAGCCAAACCAGATAGATACTATAGAGTGCCTGACTCACACAAATTCCTTTACAAAGCCCTGTTGCTGATCCAGAGACGATCTCCCACGGTCCCAAAGGGGCTAAGGCTTCTATGGCTAAAAATCCTGTACCCTCAGAAAGGGACTCCAGAGCACTAGATAGGTGGGGGAAGAAGGTTTACACCTCAGCTACTCTAACTATGAGAGCACTAAATTGTCAATTTCACATGCTTAAATACCAGCAATTCCTGATGTCTCAAATAAACAAAAGATAGGCACGCACCCTCAACAGTCTGAATTCAAGGAAATGCAAGATCTTTTGCATGCAGCTGAACAGGTGGGCAAACATACTTTACAATGTGGTTTTGATGCCGTGGAAGCTTCCTTTAGAGCAGCTGTTACTGGGTCTGTTATACGTAGGCATGCTTGGTTAAAGGAACAATCTCTGCCTGATCATGTTAAAGCAAAGTTACTGGATGCACCCTTACAGCAGAATGACTTATTTGGGGTTAAAGCAGAGGACGTTTTAAAGAAAATGGAGGATAAGGCAAAATCTATGCAGACAGTCAAAGATTTCTTACAGGTACAGCCCCCACGCTTCAGCAGAAATTGGCCAACAAAAAATTGGTCCTTTCCAGCTTCTGACAGACCACAGAGGGGTAAATACAGGCGCCCAAGGGGCAGAGGACAAGCACAAATCCCTTACAAACCTCGCCAATGGGGCACTGCAACACAGAAGGGAGTAGAAGACAGGTCCCAAACTACTAGAAGGCAAACACAATGACTTAAACCTCAAACTGCCAAGCAAAACTCTTGGCAGCTCCCTTGGGAGGAAAATTAGCACTTTTTGCAGACAACTGGCGCATCGTCACAAAGGACAAATGGGTCCTAGACATCATCTCACACGGATACAGATACCATTTCCACACCTTGCCAAGAATAAAAGGAATGCCAAACCTGCCACAAAATCAATGGGCAGAGGCACAAAAACAAATTACAGCTCTCATGGACATAAGAGCCATTCAACTGGTACCTACACAGGAGCAAGGCCAAGGATTTTACTCAAGGCTCTTTCTTGTCCCCAGAAAGGACAATGCTTGGAGACCCATTCTGGATCTTTCAATTTTAAACACCTTCTTGCAAGTACCCAAATTCAAGATGCTAACACTACAGCAGCAGCTTCCCATGCTGGGCAAGAATGCTTGGCTAGTCACTTTGGACCTCAAGGAGGCATACCTGCATGTCCCTATCAGACAAAATTGCAGAAGATACCTCCGTTTCATTGCATATTCAACCCATTACCAATTCTCTGCACTGTCCTTTGGCTTATCTACTGCGCCCAGGGTCTTCACAAAATGCCTGGCACCAGTAATTACATACTGCAGACAAAGAGGAATTCAGATATACCCATACCTGGACGACTGTCTCATCCAAGCAGAAAGCAAGGACATTCTCTTACAACACCTGGCTTTTGTAAAACATCTTCTAAGTTGCCTAGGGTACACAGTAAATGAAAAGAAATCAAAACTAGTGCCCTCACAAAATATGACATTCCTGGGTGCCAGCTTGAATACAATGGCCCAGATGGCTTATCTGACGCCAGACAAACAACTACAATTAACTCAATACTTCAGAATAATGGCAACAAAGACCCAACTCCCTGCAAGAAAAATTCTGCAGGCCTTGGGCTTCATGGCATCTTGCATACTACTAATACCATTTGCAAAACTGCATATGAGGAAATTACAATGGTACCTAAAAAGCGTATGGACTCAACACAGCCACAGCTTGGAAACAATGATACCTCTCATTCCCTGCCTTCAACAGGAGTTTCTATGGTGGTCACTGGCATGTCACCTCAACAAGGGTCAGCCTTTCACCCTACCCCCAGCCAGGCAAACTATGACAACAGATGCATCGGACTATGCCTAGGGGGCACACATGGCAGGACGGTGCGTTCAAGGCATATGGACTGCAGATCAAAGGAATCTGCACATCAATCAAAAAAGAAATGCTAGCTGTACAACATGCTCTGACAGCCTTCAAGGACCTCTTACATCCAGGACAGCTTATCATAAGGACAGACAACACCACAGTAATGTGGTACATAAACAAACAAGGGGGTACACACTCCTACCCTCTATGCAGGCAAGCAATGACCTTGTGGAACACAGCACTAGCTTACCAAGTTCAATTACAAGCTCAATTCCTGCCAGGAAAAAAGAACACATTGGCAGACGACCTAAGCAGAAACTTCATGGATCCCCATGAGTGGAAACTGGATCCAGAAGTATTCGCAATGATAGCTCAAAAATGGGGGCTCCCAGACATAGACCTGTTTGCCAGCCCTCAAAACTGTCAGCTAACAAAAATTTTGCACAAGGACTTTTCACCATCAAGCTTGGAAAGTGGACGCACTCTCATTCAGTTGGAAAATGCTGAAAGTATATGCCTTTCCTCCATTACCCCTTCTCACAAAGGTGCTACTGAAAGTCAGGATGGAGAGACCCCGAATGATACTCATTGCCCCAGACTGGCCACGCCAGCACTGGTACCCACTGTTACGGAATATGGCCCAGGGCCCACCATGGATTCTACCACAAATTACCCACCTGCTCACAAATCAAGACAATCAGATTCTACACAGCCAGCTCAAAACCTTAAACTTGACTGCATGGCAAATCACCTAAGCAACCAGCCAGCTCCTCTCTCACAAGCTGTTATGGATGTTATACTGGAGGCCAGGAGGCCCAGCACCAGGAAAGCCTACTCAGACAAATGGAAAAGGTTTTGCGCCTTGAACCAAGCTAAAGGTCAAAAGACCCTTCAGCCTGACATACCTCAGATTCTGCAATATTTAACTGAGATGTTACACAAAGGGCTTCCTTTTTCATCTATTAAAATCCACGCCTCAGCTATTTCTGCTCACTACAACACGGATCCTCCCTTATTTTCACATCCACTCCTAATGCAGTTTCTCAGAGGGGCCAAAAACATTAGGCCTCCCAGGAAAGCACCAACACCTACTTGGGACCTCAACTTTGTTCTGGAAAAACTCACACTACCTCCTTTTGAGCCAGCTTTCTCAGCTGTCTTAAAGTTTATATCATGGAAGACTGCCCTGCTGCTAGCAATTACTTCAGCTAGAAGAGTTTCAGAGCTTCAGGCACTAATGGCAGTAGAGCCTTTCCTCATTTTTCATCAAGACAGAGTTTCTCTACGAACTAACCCCTCCTTTATGCCTAAGGTGGTATCCATTGTGGCTCTACATCAAACCATCCATTTATCCACCTTCTTTCCAAATCCACAGAACAAAGGAGAAAGACTCCTGCATTCCTTGGACATTCACAGGCAGCTACGTTACTACTTGGATAAAACTAAGGTTTTCAGAAAATCTGACCAGCTTTTTGTATCTTGTGCTACAGCATCACAAGGAAAGGCTATCTCAAAACAGACCATTTCCAAATGGATAGGACATTGCATACGTTTTTGCTACACCCACAATGGCAAACCAGTTCCTGCTACCATAAAGCCCCACTCTACCAGGGCAGCAGCTACATCTACAGCCTTCCTCAGGGGGGTGCCAACCAAGGATATTCTGGAAGCTGCAACTTGGAGTTCAGTACACACCTTCACCAAACATTACCACTTACCACTTTACTCTAAGACTAGAGCTGGCTTCGCCACTGCAGTTTTGCAGGGCCTTCTAGCCTCCTCTAACCCTGTTTGACTCCACCTCCCATCCTTAGCTTTGGGATTCTACCCAAGTGTGATGACTGCAGCAGGGTAACACGATGAACATAGTACAGTTTTGTGCCTACCATAAATGTAGATGTTCGAGTGTATACCCTGCTACAGTCCAGGTTACCCTCCCTCCATCCCCTCTCAACTAGCTGAACCTATCTTTACCACTCTATTCTATACTACCTCTGTGGTGTATTTGCTTGTGCCTAAGAGTTTTTGTTTTATTTTTTCCATATAGCTATATGTATATGTGTGTGTGTGTGTGTGTGTGTGTGTGTGTGTGTGTGTGTGTGTATATATATATATATATATATATATATATATATATATATATATGTATATATATTTATATATTTTTTGCCTACCTATTAGGGGCACCTGACATCTGGGACAAGAAAAACTGAAGAAAATGGCGTCGGATGCCTCTGATATACCCCTGGCGCTCTGATGTCAGGGAAGAAGCGACAGCAACCGACACCGGACCAAGACTTTGGAATTCGGGCCAACTGCGGGACCGCCTGACGGCAGGATAACCCAAGTGTGATGACTGCAGCAGGGTATACACTCGAACATCTACATTTATGGTAGGTACAAAACTGTACTTTCTGTTGATTGTGATAATTAGGTTGAGGTCTCTGGAGTGTGTTGTGCAGAGGGATTGGGATTTCTACAGTTGTAGCATTTCTAACAGAGCTGGATCAGACATGGCTTTGTAAGTCAAACAGAGATAGTCTCTAAGTAGGCGATATGAGACCGAGAATAATTGAGTTTTTTTAGTCTGTCCATATAGGTCAAATATTTAAGGCCTAGGATCCTCTTTGTTGCAGGTGTTTAGTGAAGTACATGCCAAATGGGGCATTGTACTCAATGATTGGCCTAGTGAGGGAAGAGTAGAGGGGAGAGAATGACCTCTTTCTTTCTGGATGCAAAACCCTTAGTAATGAGATGCGTTACATAGAAGGACTTTCTGACCACAGTGGCAATGTGGTGGTCAAAAGAGAGGTTGCTGTCAACCTGTGTTCCAGGATCTCTTATAATGCCTTCTGTGTTCAGTGGACTACCATTGATGTGGTAATTCATGAGAACCGGGGTTTTCCCAAAGGGGATGACAACACATTTTTTGGCATTGAGTTTAAGGCCATGGTTCTGACACCACTCGTTTTTCTAAGTGAGGCCTTTCTGTAGGATTTCAACATCACTTGGGGAGTTAGTAATAGCTCCCAACTTGCAATCGTCTGCGAACTTTGTCAGCCAGAGTCCCTTCGTGTTGGCTTGGACTTCAGAGAAGTAGACACCAAACAGGAGAGGACCCAGGACCGAACCCTGTGGGACTCCACTCGTGACTAGTCGGCAGTCTGACTTGGAGTCAGCTACTTTCACACTGTGGGTTCTTCCTGTGAGCCAGTTTGCAATCCACCTAGTGATATAGGGGTTGATGCCTAGCTTAGTGAGTTTTTCTATGATTCCTGAGTGGGGAATGGTATCAAAGGCCTTTGCTAGATCAAGGTAGGCTGTATGAACCACCTTGCCTTCATCCACAGCTTTGATGACTGACTCAAAGAAGTCGACCAGGCTGAGCAGGCATGATCTACCCTTCACAAAACCAAACTGTGTGGGATCCAGAATTTGAAGATTCCTTGTATCCTTGTTTATTAGGTCCATGATGATGCATTCCATAGCTTTGCATATCAGACTCATCAGGCTAATGGGACGATAGTTCCCAGGGTCTGTAGTCGCTCCTCCTTTGTGGAGAGGGATGACTATAACCGTGTGCCATTCGGTAGGGGCAAAGCCTGAGGTGAGGCTGTGATTGAACAGGGCACACAGGTGAGGTGCCAGTTCATTCTGTAGTTCATGTAGAACACAGCCAGGGATATTGTCATGTCCCATAGAAGCTGTATTCTTGTCCTTGGACAGTGCTGTTTTAACCTGTGCAGCAGTAATACTGGGTGCCTGGCAATCTACTAGTATTGTGACTGATCCCTTGGGGGCGGTAAAATTGGCACTGAATCTGTCGCTCAGTATATTGGCAATATCTGTTGGCTCGGTATAGGGGGTACCATTGTGCAGTAGGTTCATAGGTTTATAGATTCATAGATTAGTACTAGGCTAACTGTCCTTGCGAGCCATTTTAAGCCTAGCTAATTATCCCTTGTGAGACTCAAACCCTGCACCTTGTGTTTGTAAGGCAAGCACCTTAACCATTAGGCCACCCTCCCAATGCTCAGAGCAAATCTGGATATTGCCGTGGAGATTCTTTACATAACTGTAGAAGGCCTTGTCGTTGTCTTTACTATCTGCTGCAATTCTGTTGTCATAGCTAGCTTTAGAGGATTTGATGAGGGATTTTAAATTTTTGTTGAGGCTGATAAGGATGTTTTTCCAGTCTTGGGACTTCACCGTATTCCATATCAGTTTCCTCCTTCTGTTGTAGAGTTTGTTTATGACAGGGGACCACCAGATTGGCTTCCTGTTTTTGGAGGAAAGCGTCTTGATTCTATTGGGTATGGCGAAATCCATGCATGTTTATGTGTGTTCATACAGTGCATTGGTGTATGATTCGGCAGTCATGCAACTGATCTCCATTTGCATGGGTGCAGTGAAGTTAGCTACCTCTGTTTTTAGAAGCCCAAAATTAGCTTTGGAGAAGTTTTTCATGGTAGTTACCTTTGCGGGGGAGGGGGTGGGGGTGGGATGTGGAATGTGGATTTCCAAGGAGATTAGTTTTTGGTCGGATCTAACCAGGGAGGAGTTGGCTATTGGTGTAGAGCAGTGATCACCCATGTTGGTAATGACCAGGTAAAGGATGTTGCTACCTCTAGTGGGGATAAGAACGAGCTGATCCAGAGCATTGGAATTAATGAATTCCAGGAAACGTTGGGCAAGTGTATTGGTACATGAGTAGTTTTCCCACTTAATGGAGGTGTAGTTGAAGTCGCCCGTTATGAGAGTGTTAGGTTGGTCCTTAATATTCTTTAGGATGCTTAGGAACATGGAATGTGAATCTTGGGACATGGTTGGGGACCTATACCAGGCTATGACCTGAATCGCTGTCTTACCCAATGTTAGCTGCACCTGAAGTATCTCAGATGCGTTATGTTGGGCTACCAGTCTGGCGGTGTGCACATCCTTTGTGAATATGGAAACACCACTGTCTTTGGAGCTTTGGTCCAAGTTCTGGGGCCGAAAGGTGTGGAATGAGTTATAGCCTGGTAGTGCAGGGGTGCTTTCTGCTGCCTTGAACCAGGTCTCTGTTACGGCACAAATGTCGATGTCCATTTTAAGCAGTGCTTCGAGTGAATGCATTTTGAGATTTAGACTTCTAGCGTTGAGCAGCATGACCCCCGGATTGCATTTGTTTGTAGCTGTTACTGTGGTAATTTGGTCTTTGGAACGCCACCTTAAAAAGGCACTTAAGGGGTGGCAAGAGCCTTGGCCAGTATCCAGAAGCCCAGGGGTGAGAGATGCAGGCCATCTCTGGCAAAGCATCAAGGTCTGTCAATCATGTCATCCCAGGCAGATACTGTATCCCCTTAGAATGACACCAGAAACTTAGCCACTTGTTGAAATTAATAATTTTCAGCTTGTACTTTGGTATCATTCTGGGTGATGGTAGGATGCTGCTCGGGGCTAGGGTCATACCCACCTGGGCTACATAATCCGAGATTTCCTCCATATCTCTTTTCATGTAGGCCAGGGAGGTATGTCTGAGTTCATTTACACCTACGTACAATGACAGAGTCATAGTTGTACCTGTTGTTGAGGGACCTGAGTGCGTGCATTATGTGGTGGATCCTAGCGCCTGACAGGCAGCTGACTGTTATCTCCTTATTCAACCTAGTGAGTGGGACATCGGTGTGCCTCACTATCGAGTCACCTATGATTAGTGTGTTGGGCATGATGTTTTGCCTTAGGGGCTTTGGTTGAGTGGCACACTGTTTAGGAGAGTTGTGTTTCGTGATTAGTGTTGTGTTGTGGTGGTCGAGTGTGTTTCTGCCTTGGAGGTCTCTGCTGTTTGGGTAGATTTTTATTGAGAGGCTCTGCGAATGTGGGCATGTGGTTTGTGTTTTTATGCAAAGGCAGTGCTGGTGTGTGTTCTGGAGTGCTGTGTGTTCCATGTGGTATGGTGCAAGTGTTGATGATCTCTACTTGACCAGCTATTCCGGTCTTGACTGGAGAGTGCATGGCTTCCAGTTTGGATACATAAATGCATCTCTCGCAAGTCTGAGTATTGGGAGGTAAGAGGAGAAGGTTATCAGTGTACATGAGGCAGTTGCTACATTGCCTCAAGATGCCTATGTTCACCAGGTTAATAGGAGGAAGCACAGGGAACTGACCTTTAGACATGCCTGGAGGGGTGGACATTAATAATAAGTACTGGAGCTGTTTCCTTGTAGAACATTTAGTGCTGGTAGCACTTTTGTGTGCTACAATAATTGCTACAAGAATTCTGGTAAAGTGCTAAATTAATAAGCTAGTAAATGTGCAGGAGAGGAGCGAGCTAGTAGATCTAAGGGAAACATTGAAGAGCAGACTTTGACACCACTCAGAATCTTACAAACAATTCTGGATACAGCAAATCTGTATCTGGACTAGACTAGTTACAGGAAAGGTGGGAAACAAGCACAAATGGGTGTTTTTAAACCAGAAAGTTGAAAGATATGGAAAAACTGCCCAAACGGCCAATAAACTACAATTTCTGGGCCAGAAACCACTCCTCCTGTGGTAGATAGGCTACCTAGTGCTTACCACTCCCACTCATAAGCTAGAAGGCTTCCCTCCAACAAGGAAAGGCTTGGGGGGGGGGGCTCAGAAACTTACAAACAGTCCTGGATACAGCAAATCTTTATCTGGACTACATTAGTTACAGGAAAGGCAGGAAATGAGCTTAAAATTTAGAATTTTTTTTATACAGAAAAGGAGCTAAAACAGCACTAAAACAATTAAAATCCAGTGTAAGCTAGCACACTTGAGTTTGTAGCAGTATTAAAGCAAATACAGTTTAAATAAATGCAGTTTATTCAAAATGTATTCTGAATGAAATTAAATTGTTTTATTCAACTCAAAAATATACTTATCAGCTGAGAAGCACACTCGGTCAGAACACAGGGAGATTGTAGCAAAGTTTTTTTTTTTTTTTTATATATATATATATATATAAAGTAAAGTGGAAAGGGAGGAAGATGGAGGGTAGTACTTCAAAGTTAAGAAACTAAGTGGGTTGGCCTTTTCAAATGTTCTCTCTGTATTGGGTAGAATGAGCTAATGACACTAGACTGGGAGGAATGTCCCAGATCAAATTTACAGTAGAGGCGGGCAGCTGCAAAGCCACCAAGTATAAGAACAGGATGTCAATAGGGAGGGAAGGTGAGAAACTAAACCAGTTCTATGGTACACTCCTTGGCAGGAAATCAGAACAAAAACTACCTAGAAAAGATTTACAAACAGTGTGACAGTAAAAACCTTATTTATCAGGCCCTGTGAGGCAGAAAATTTTAGTACAACCGTGCAGATTAGTTTTAGTACAACCGTGCAGATTAGTTTATAGCTATAAAATACAGTAAAAAGTATGCAGCAGAAAATAAAACTGCAATAAATATTTATAAGCATTAACTAGTGAAAATAAGCAAAAAACAGGATGCTTAGTTATACATCACAGATTAGAGTTTTGCTCAGTGCCCTTCCTCCGATTAGCTCTGTGTAAAATGGCAGAAACACTCACAAGGTAACCTCTTAAGTAACAGAAAGTTGAAATTTAAAACAACTTTAAAAAAAGCTTGAAAGAACCAATGAGGTGTACTCTTCATACTGTATCACTTGTTTAGGCCCAGACCACGATGTCTGCCGTTGCCGGTTCTGTGCCCTCTTTAACACGAGAACCATTCCCCATAGAGCTCCTATTGTAGACAGGTATTTTCGTCTTCCGTCTTCGCATTCTGAATTGGTGTCCGTCAGCCAACAATCCATGGACATTCCAAAAAAAACACAAAGATAGATAGAGGCAGACCACACAAGGCTAAGCCTTCTGACAACTGTACCGCTAAGCAGGTCGTCTGTTGTCCGGAATTCAGTGAGGTGCTTTCGCAGCTCCTGATGCCCGATTCAATATCTACGCAGGACTCTACCGAGACCATTTTGGAGTCCTGTATGCCGCATAAATCTTCTTAATCTTCCGAGCCTTTGGCTGTCACTGCCTCGGTTGGGTCCAGAGCTGCAACACAAGTACCGGCTTCCGAGGAAGCCTCTCGCACTACCGAATCTAGACAAAAAACTGAAGTCTTCTCATCTGACTACCGTTTCTCTCAGACCGTTGGGTACTCTTAGGCCTAGAAGCCAGGCCACTCCTAGAAAAACTGCTGCTATCCACCATCTTGCTCTTGCTCCACCACCCCAAGCACAATTGCTTAAAATGGGGGAGGATCTCATCTCACTTATCGGGGATAGCCAGGCCACAACTTCTAAAAGGAAAATACACCCTTCTCCTGAAATTGACAGAACGGGATTCTGAGGAATCTGATTATTCAGATTTTGAAGAGGAACAACAACCTCTGACTGCTTATGAGGATTCAGATGCAGAGGAATCCATTCCTTCTGCATCCCCACCAGAAGATCTTTCCTTTGGGGAAACCCTTCACAACCTCAGGGAACATTTCCAGTGGGAATCTGAGGATTTCCCCCAGTCTAAGAAAAGACTGAGTTTCTGGACCTGCCCCAGCACAGACTCCAAGACATCCCCCCATTTTAGAAGTGGTGGATGATGTTTTCTGTAAATCCAGCTTTGCCCCTGACGCTCTCCCTCCTGCTCCCAGTAAACCTGACAGGTATTACAGAGTACCGGATTCTCACAAATACCTGTACAGAAATCCTGCTGCAGACCCAGAGGTCATTACACAGGGACCTAAATGAGCGAAGACTAGTTCTGCCAAGAATCCTATTCCTTCTGACAAGGATTCCCGAGCTCTGGACAGATGGAGTAAAAATGTTTACACCTCTGCAACCTTAACTATCAGAGCACTCAACTGTCAGTTCCATATGTTAAAATATCAACAACACACTTTGGAACTATTAAAACAAAGGATTTCAACCTTTCCTGACTGTGCAGATTCAAAAGAGTTAGCAGATTTACTGCACTCTACTTGCCAAGTGGCCAAACACTCATTACACTGTGGATATGACTCTTTAAAAGCCATAAGCAGGGCAGCAATGTCAGGATCTGTCATTAGGAGACATGCATGGTTGTAGGAACAACCTCTCCCTGATCATGTCATGTCTAAATTAATTGATGCACCCCTGGGTAAGGACCGCGTGTTTGGAGTAAAAGCAGAAGAGGTGCTTAAAAAGATGGAAAACAAAGCAAAATCTATGCAAACAGTAAAAGATTTCTTTCAGGTTCAACCTCCCAGGTTCAGCAGGAACTTTCCCTCTAAGCACAGGACAAAATTGCACACGACACTAAGGATAATCACAAGGCTTTCTTTAGTTACGTTAGGAACCTGGGTGGGAATTCCCAGATATGCTCAGAATTAGTCCAAAATGACAAAAAATAGACCAAACCCACAGACATTGCCAACATCCTAGCTGACAGGTTCAGTGCAACCCCCCCCCCACCAAAAGGGCAAATATCTATCCCAGCAGAGTGCTGCCCCCCTGACATCTCAGATGTTCAGGTAAGAGCCGCCCTCTCCAAAGCAATAAACACAGCATCAATGGGACCAGATGGTGCCCCGGGCTGCGTCCTACATGAATTCCAAGAAGAGCTAAACCCAAACATAAAACTACTGTTCAATCTCAGCCTTACTACAGGATATGTAACCAAAGAGTGGCATACAGCAACAGTGGTCCCTCTCCACAAAGGTGGTGCCTCAACGGATCCTGGAAACTATCGCCCCATAAGCCTGACTAGCTTGGTCTGCAAAGCTATGGAAAGGATCATCATGGACCTCATAAATAAAGATATTGGGGACCTACAGACACTGGATCCTACCCAGTTCGGCTTTAAAGGCAGATCCTGCCTCTTAAACCTGGTTGATTTCTTTGAAATGGTCACCAAGGCCATTGACGAGGGGAAGGTGGTCCACACAGCCTACCTGGACCTCGCAAAAGCCTTCGATACAATACCCCACTTGGGCATTATAGATAATCTCACCAGCTTAAATATAAACCCCTATGTCACTAGATGGGTTGCAAACTGGCTCAAGGACAGAACCCACATGGTTAGAATTGCTGGAGCCATGTCAGACTCCAAACCAGTTACAAGTGATGTCCCACAAGGCTCAGTCCTGGGACCTCTCTTGTTCAGTATATATTTCTCGGAGGTACAGGCCAACACGGAAGGACTGTGGCTGACCAAGTTCGCAGATAACTGCAAACTGGGCGCCATAATCGTCTCTCCAGCCAACACAAGTGTCCTCCAAAAGGGCCTCATAGAAACAGACAACTGGTGCCAGAGCCATGGCCTCAAGCTAAACGCCAAAAAGTGTATAGTCATCCCCTTTGGCAAAAACAAAGTGCCAACAAATTACCACGTAGGTGGTAATCCATTAAGTACGGAAGAAGTAATTAGGGACCTGGGGACCCAAGTTGATAGCAATCTCTCATTTGACAACCACGTGGCCAAAGTGGTTAGAAAAACATTTTATATAGCCCACCTAATCATGAAGGGATTCACATCTAGATCAGGGGAGGTCATCGTGCCTCTTTACTCATCCCTCATCAGGCCCATAATTGAGTATAATGCCCCTTTTGGGATGTACCGTACCAGGCACCTGCAACAACTGGAAAGACCCCAAAAGTACCTCACCAAGAGGATCAAAGGGCTCAAACAGATGCCATATGCTGCCCGGTTAAAGAAACTCCAGCTCTACTCAGTGGCATACTGCTTGCTCAGAGGTGATCTGTGCCTGACGTATAAAGCCATGTCCAACCCGGAATTAATGGACATGCTGCACCTCAGAAAATCCAAATCCCATCGAGCTACACGCTCGAGAGACTTGAATCTCAGCACTGAAATAAATAGGACATGCTGGAGGGACAAATACATAACCCAGAGGCTCCCTTCACTCTGGAATAAAATCCCATTCCAGATTAGGCAGAGTCCCTCATTGACTCTCTTCAAGAGGAATCTTGATGAGTGGATGGGAGATTGTAGGTTTACCCCGGGTATCACTTCTGTGTCACTGTTGGACAGAGGCACAGTATACTAACCTCGAAAAAGGGCATAGCAAAATTAATTTAAAATGGGTGGCGAAAGCCAAACACACTCTAGCTAGGCTTATAAATGCCTTAGGGCAGATAGCCTAGTATGAACCTATGAACCTAAGCACTGGTCCTTCCCTGCACCTAGCAGACAGGGCCAAGGTAAGCCCCGCAGGGACAGACCACCCAGGCCCCTATCCCAGGGGCAGCCAAGAACCAAACAGTAGACCACTTCTGCCCCAGAGTCAGGGAGTTCTAAGCCATCCTTCTATGGCAAAAACTCTGTGTGACTCCCTCTCTGCCCTCCTTTCACTCACCAAAAGCTAAGAGAAAGACTCTCCCTCTGCAAAGAAAATTGTCTTTCTGTAACAAAGGACCAATGGGTCATAAAGATAATTTTTCAGGGATACAAATTTTCTTTTAACGAACTCCCAATTTCAAGAGGGTTCCCAGACTTGCGTCCAAATCAGTGGGCAGAGGCATTGAAACGGGTCGAAACTCTCATATCCCAGGGGGCAGTAGAACCTGTCCCCTCAGACCAAACAGGCAAAGGCTTTTATTCCAGGCTATTCCTTGTTCCCAGAAAAGTGGGCACTTGGTACCCTATCCTGGATCTATCCACTCTGAACACCTCCCTGGAGGTTCCCAAATTCGAAATGCTAACTTTGCAGCCGCTGCTGCTTATGCTGACAAAAAATGCTTGGTTAGTTATCCTAGATCTAAAAGATGCCTACCTCCTCATCCCCATAAAGGAATCCTGCAGGAAATTCCTGCGCTTCAGAGCAGGCTCACAACACTTTCAGTTCTCTGCACTACCCTTTGGCTTATCTACTGCGCCCAGAATATTCACCAAATGCTTAGCCCTGGCCATAGCTTTTTGCAGACAGAGAGGTATACAGTTACCGTTATCTGGATGACTGCCTCATTCAGGCAGAGTGCAAAGAAAAGCTGCTCCAGAACCTTCTCTTTGTCAGAACTCTCCTAACTTCCCTAGGGTTCACCATCAACTAGAAGAAATCAAAGCAAACACCCTCCAGGAAGATCATTTTCTTGGGAGCACTGCTGGACACAGCATCCAAATGTCTTCCTGTCCCCAGAAAAGCAGAGCTTCCTGCCTCTCTACTTTACCTGAATGGCTTCCAGAAGCCTCCTCACTGCAAGGAAGTTCCTGCAAGCCTTGGGGTACATGGCATCTTGCATCCTTCTAATTCCTCTGGCCAGCCTTGACATGAGGAATCTTCAGTGGTATCTAAAGAACCTTTGGTGTCAGCACTCTCAGCCTCTAGAGACCTCTCTCCTCCTGATCCCCTGTATAAGGGCTGAGTTTCTTTGGTGGGCAGAGGCATGTGCCAAGAACAAGGGTCTCCCCTTCTTCCTCCTCCCTACCAGGCAGATCATCATCACCGACACCTCAGACATTGCTTGGGGTGCTCACCTAGCAGGCAGGTGCACCCAAGGTCTTTGGGATGCCCAGCAGCTTCCCTTACACATCATTCAGAAGGAAATTATGGCAGTACAAAAGGCTCTGACATCCTTCAAACCCCATCTCAGGTCAGGGGTTCTCCTTATCAAAACAGACACCACAGTAATGTGGTACATCAACAAACAGGGAGGGACCCAATCTTACCCTCTGTGCAGGCTAGCCATGAACCTCTGGCTGACAGCCTCCTCCATGGGTTTACACCTAATTGTCCAATACCTACCAGGGATCAACAACACCCTGGCAGGCCACCTAAGCAGAAACTTACTGGACCCCCACGAATGGCGGGTCCACAGACAAATCTTTTTGTAAGTCATTCAGGAGTGGGGAACTCCGGAGGTCGATCTCTTTGCTTCACACCTCAACTACCAGCTGAAAAAATTCTGTACCAGGGAGTATCACCACCTAGCATGGAAGGTGGATGCCTTGACCTTCTCCTGGAACTCCCTCTTTGTGTACACATTCCCTTCTCTGCTTCTTATTCCCAAGGTATTGATCAAGATAATGGAGGAGAGACCAAAGGCCATCCTCATTGCTCCAGATTGGCCCAGACAACATTGGTACCCCATACTGTGCAGCCTGACATTACAGCCTCCCAGGCAGCTTCCCCTGATTTCAGACCTCTTGACCCAGGTGGGGGGTGGGGGAATGCTGCACCCAGACATACAGACTCTCAAACTATCAGCATGGCTAATACTTTAAAAGCAAACAAGGGTCCCTGTTAAGCAAACGGGTCCTAGACATCATCACAGAGGCCAGGAGGCCCAGCACCAGAAAATATTATGCAGGGAAATGGAAAAGATTCTGCGCCTGGAGCCAGTCCAGAGGGGGCAGTGCCTCACAACCTTCCATCCCTCTTATCATGGACTACCTAGCCGAGTTACTCAATAGTGGTCTCTCCTTCTCTTCTATTAAAATCCATGCCCCAGCCATTTCAGAGCATTTCCATACAGACTAGCCCCTCTTCTTACATCCTTTGATTAAACAATTCCTCAGAGGGGCTTCTAATATCGGACCTCCCAGAAAGTCACCCACACCAGCCTGGGACCTGAATTATGTTTTAGAAAAACTAACCTTACCACCATTCGAACCTGCTGCTTCAGCAGAATTGAGATACCTCTCCTGGAAGACTGCTTTCCTACTGTCTATCACCTCAGCCAGAAGGGTTTCGGAAGTTGAGGCACTCATGGCCATTGAGCCTTTCAGCATTTTTCATGCAGACAGGGTCTCCCTGAGGACTAACACCTTCTTTTTGCCCAAGGTGGAAAGGTGGTATCTAATATGACCCTCAATCAGGCCATACATCTACCCACCTTCTGTCCTAACCCTCAAAACAAGGGGGAAAGAATTCTGCACTCACTGGACGTCGTAGGCAGCTCAGATACTACCTGGACCATACTAAACCTTTCAGAAAAACAGACCAGTTTCTTGTCAGCTTTGCCCCAAGGGCAGAGGGGAAGCCTATTTCAAAGCAAATCATTTCCAAATGGATATCACACTGTATCCAATTCTGCTTCAGACTACATGGGAAACCTCCCCCTAAGTCTATTCTTACCCATTCCAATAGGGCAGCCTCCACTTTCACAGCATTCCTGAGAGGAGTTCCCACCAGGGACACCTTGGAAGCTGCCACCTGGACTTTTGTCCATACCTTTACAAAGCATTACCACCTATCTCTTTTCAATAAGGCTAGGGCAGGGTTTGCCTCTGCAGTTCTGCAGGGCATGCTGACCCATGCCTAGGTCTCTAACTAATCCCCCCCCCCCCCTCAGCTTTGGGAATCCTCCCACAGGTGATGACTGCAACAGTGAAACACAAAGAACATAGTACAGTTGTGTACACTTACCATAAATGTAGATGGTTGAGTGTATTCACTGTTGCAGTCCTGGTTTCCCTCCCTCCTTCCCCCTCATATCCTCTTTCCTTAGGGGAACATAAGCTTCTCACGGTGGCTTTCAGCCACCAGGACCACTTTACCATATTTCCTTGTGCTTCTGACTGGTTAGGGCAAGAAAAACTGATACAATGGTGTCGCCTGCCTTGCTTTATAGCAGTGACGCCCTGACATCTGACTACAGGTGACAGCAGCTGAAGCAGAAAAAACATTGACTCTGGTATTCAGGCCCGCCGAGGGCTACCATAGCAGGGATAACCCACAGGTGATGACTGCAACAGTGAATACAATCGAACATCTACATTTATGGTAAGTGTACACAACTGTACTTTATCCATCCAATCATCCAAGTTGCATTTAAACAGGGCCAGCAAGGGGTTTTGTTAACATGACTAGGAAGCTTGTTCCAAAAGTGGGGCAACCTCTGTGACACAAATCTGTCTCTCCAGCAAGTTCTGTTGATATCACATACCAAGTTAAGGTCCTTTGAGCGAGTGACCCATGTGCCATTTGACTTGCGAATGTGCAGTATTTCCATTAAAGGTGGGTCAGACTGCTCTTCTTGCAAGGCATGGGTCGCTTCTGAGCAGTCTGTAATACACAGAGTACAGTGACAATGATTTCAATCTGCTCGCATAAGACAGATCTTGAAAACCCTGAATTTTCTTTGTAAGGAACCTTTGTGGTCTCTCCAATTGCTGCAGATGTTTGGAAAGGAACAAACCAGAGGGAGTGTTGTACTGTATTGGCCTGATGAGGGAAGAGTACAGGGGGGCTATAACCTCTTTTTTGCAGGAGGCTTATGAGATAAGCAATATAAAATGCCCTTCTTACTACTGTGGAGACATGGTGATCGAAGTTATGGTTGCTGTCAACCTGTGTGCCCAGATCCTCTCACCACTGACTGTGTGCTTAGGATATTGCTATTGATGTGGTAGTTTGCAGGAACATCACCCTTGCCAAAGGCGATGATGGTGCATATTTTTGCATTAAGTTTAAGACCATGATTTTGGCACCAGTCATTCATCTGCATAAGACCTTACCTTCTTGCAGGATGTTGACATTGCTAGGGGTTTCAATGATCGCTCCCAGTTTGCAGTCATCAGCAAACTTTGTCAGCCACCGTCCTTTACTTAGTAGATTCTGAATAGTAGGGGTCCCAGAACTGATCCCTGTGGAACACCACTGGTTACAGGTCTGCTGGAGGAGGTGGAATCCCCTATTTTGACCGTATGAGTTCTATCAATGAGCCAGTTTGCAACCCACCTAACAATGTATAGGTTGATAGCCAGCTGGGTGAGTTTATCAATGATGCTTGAGTGGGGAATTGTGTCAAAGGCCTTGGCTAAGTCTGAGTAGGCCGTTTGCACAGATTTGCCCTCATCTAGAGCTTTGGTGACTGTCTCGAAGAAGTCCACCAAGTTTAACAGGCATGACCTGTCCTTGACGAAGCCAAACTGGGTGGGGTCAAGCATTTGGATATTTCCAGTATCTTTGTTAATAAGCCCATGATGATTTATTCAATGGCCTTGCAGATAAGGCTGGTCAGGCTGATAGGTCTGCAGTTCCTGGGGTCCGTGGATGCACCCCCTTTGTGCAAAGGGATGACCGCAGCTGTTTTCCATTCTCCTGGAAAAAAGCCAGTGCTTAGGCTGTGATTGAAAAGCTTGCCCAATGGTGATGCTAATTCCTGATGTTCATCATGTTACACTGCTGCAGTCATTACACTTGGGTAATCCTGCCATCAGGTGGCCCCGCAGTCGGCCTGAGTTCCAAAGTCTTGGTCCGGCGTCAATTGCTGTCGCTTCTTCCCTGACGACAGTGCGCCAGGGGTATATAAGATGCACCCGATGCCATTTTCTTCAGTCTTTCTTGCCACGCGGTGTCCGAAGCAGAAGCAGTTCGCAAGTGCCGGTTGGCCGACTCCTGAGATTTTCGAAGTCGAATTTCACATCCAAAGTCTTCAGTAAAGCTAAGTACCCCTTTGGGAAACTTTTTTCCTGCCTCAGACCGATGTCAGAAAAAGTTAATTGTATTTCTTGTGGGAAGCAAATACCTCATAAGGACTTCCACTCTTACTGTATTCCATGCCTAGGCCCTGATCACGACGTCACTAGTTGTCGGTTTTGTGCAAGATTTAACAAACGCACTATAAAAAGACGTTTTGATTTTGCTTTGCACTACTTTGGCCGAAGGTTCAATTATATGATGCCGTCTGATTAGCCGACGACCTCAATACCGAAAAAAAACGCAAAGACAAGGATAAAGACAGGCATCCGAGGTCCAAAACCGACGACGAAACCTCTTCTAGGCCAGTCGCCGGTTCTCAGTGAGGTGCTTTCGCAGCCCCTGACACCCACTACCTCAGAGCCACAGTCCGCTCCCGACTCCCACGTGGAGACATCTAGGCCTCTGGAAACTCAAGGTATTGGGCCTACGGAAACTAATCCCTCAGATGGGTCCGGAGCCGCTGAGCAGGCATCGGCTTCTGAGGGTGTTTTCAGACCTTCTCATCTTACCATTAAGACAACAGCCAAGACAAAAAGGTACCATTAAAGACAAAGAAACAAGTACAGCATTCTCCTGGACAGTCCTCCATGCCGAAGACCTCATTACTCTAATCAGGGGTTCCCATCCCCCTCCTGAGGAAAAGGCCTAGGCAGGATACAGACTATGACTCCTCTGATCAGGTTTCCATTTCCTCTGATTCCTCTTCAGACCAGGGATACTCTCTACTCCCTATGAGGACTCTGATGCTGAAGAATCTATCCCTTCAGCCTCTCCTCCTGAGGATTATTCTTTTGGGGAAACTTTACATACCATGAGGGAGTATTTCCATTGGGAAAGTCAGGATTACTCAGAATCCAAGAAAAGGCACAGGGATTTCCTCTTATTGCCTCAGCACAGGCCCCTGGCTATTCCGCCTGTGCTAGATATTGTGGATGATGTGTTCTCTGAATCCAGTTTATCTCCTGACTCTTTGCCCCTTGCTCCAGCCAAGCCAGATAGGTATTAGAGTCCCCGACTCTCACAAGTTTCTTTACAAAAACCCTTCTGCTGACCCAGAAACTATTTCCCAGGGTCCAAAAGGGGTTAAGGCTTCCATTGCAAAAAAATCCAGTACCCTCTGACAGAGATTCCAGAGCTTTGGATAGATGGGGAAGAAAGTTTACACTTCTGCAACTTTAGCAGTAAGAGCTTTAAATTGCCAGTTTCACATGCTTAAGTACCAACAATATTTAATGGCTCAGTTAAAACAGAAAATGCTTGCAAGCTCAGAAGCTCCTGTTTGTAAAGAAATGCAGGATTTATTGCATGCAGTTGAACAGGTGGGAAAACATACTCTGCAATGTGGTTTTGATTCTTTAGAGGCCTCTTGTAGAGCCGCAGTTACAGGTTCTGTGATTCGAAGGCATGCTTGGTTAAAAGAACAAAGTTTACCTGATCATGTTAAGGCAAAATTATTGGATGCTCCTTTACAGCATGATACTTTGTTTGGTGTTAAGGCAGAAGAGGTGTTAAAGAAAATGGAGGATAAAGCTAAATCTATGCAAACAGTCAAGGATTTCTTACAGGTACAGCCACCTCGGTTTAGCAGAAATTGGCCAACAAAGAATTGGTCCTTTACAGTGTCAGACAAGCCACAGAGAGGCAGATACAGACGCCCAAGGGGCAGATCTCAAACCCAAGGCTCAAACAGACAGTGACAGTGGGGCACCTCAACCCCAAAAGGTGGTGAGGACAAGTCTCAACCTTACAGGAAACAGTCACAATGACTTTCCCCTTCGTACGCCAAGCATGTCCCTTTTGGAAGCCCCCTTAGAGGGAAAACTAGCACTTTTTTCTCAAAACTGGCAAACAATCACCCAAGACAAATGGGTCCTGAATATTGTGTCTCAAGGTTACAGATTCCACTTTCATACATTACCAAGGCTAAAAGGAATGCCAGACCTGCCACAAAATCAATGGGCAGAGGCACAAAAACAAATTTCAGCCCTCATGGACATGAGAGCTATTCAAAACGTACCACAACAGGGACAAGGATTTTACTCAAGACTTTTCCTGGTCCCCAGAAAGGACAAGGCCTGGAGGCCCATACTAGACCTTTCAATTCTGAATACTTACCTGGATATTCCAAAATTCAAAATGTTGACATTACAGCAGCTTCTGCCCATGCTGGGCAAGAAGGCTTGGCTTGTTACTCTGGACCTCAAAGAGGCATACCTGCATGTCCCTATCAGACAAAATTGCAGAAGATACCTCAGATTCAAAGCTGGTACAATGCACTACCAAGTCTCTGCACTGCTCTTTGGCTTATCTACTGTGCCCAGGGTCTTCACAAAGTGCCTGGCAGCAGTAATTGCATTTTGCAGACAAAAAGGAATTCAAATATATCCATACCTGGACGACTGCCTCATTCAAGCGGAGACAAAGGACATTCTTCTACAGCATCTGGCATTTGTAAAAAGGTTGCTAATTTCTCTAGGGTACACAGAAAACGAAAAGAAGTCAAAACTAGTGCCCTCGCAACAGATTATATTCCTGGGTGCCAGCTTAAATACAACGGCCCAGGTAGCTTACCTCACGCCAGACAAACAAGTTCAACTAACTCAATATTTTCAATTACTGGCAAGAAAGTCCCATCTCCCTGCAAGAAAAATTCTGCAGGCTCTGGAATTCATGGCATCCTGCATACTACTAATACCATATGCCAGACTGCATATGAGGAAATTACAATGGTACCTGAAAAGTGTTTGGACTCAACACGCTCACAGTTTAGAAGCAGTAATACCAATGATTCCCTGCCTACAACAGGAGTTTCGATGGTGGTCACCTAAACAAGGGTCAGCCTTTTACCCAACCCACAGCCAGGCAAACTCTAACAGATGCATCGGATTACGCCTGGGGAGCACACATGACAGGAAAATGCATTCAGGGCAAGTGGACTACAGACCAGATGCATCTTCACATCAATCAAAAAGAGATGTTGGCTGTTCAAAATGCCCTAACAGCTTTCAAGGACCTTCTACATCCAGGACAATTATTACTAAAGACAGACAACACCACAGTAATGTGGTACATAAACAAGCAAGGGGGGCATTCGTTCTTATCCCCTATGCAGGCAAGCCATGACCTTGTGGAACACAGCTCTAACGTATCAAGTTCACCTGCAAGCACAATTCCTGCCAGGAAAGAAAAATACTCTGGCAGACTATCTAAGTAGAAATATCATGGACCCTCATGAATGGAAATTTGAATCCACAAATCTTCAGCACGGTAACGCAAAAATGGGGATGCCCAGACATAGATCTTTTTGCCTCCCCACTGAATTGCCAACTACAAAAATTCTGCACAAAGACTTATCACAAACAAGCATGGAAAGTGGATGCTCTTCTGTTCAGCTGGAAAAACTTAAAGGTTTATGCCTTCCCACCACTACCTCTCCTTTCAAAGGTACTCCTAAAAGCCAGACAAGAAAAATCACAGATGATCCTGATTGCTCCAGACTGGCCACGCCAGCACTGGTACCCTATCTTAAGGAACTTTGCTCAAGGCCCACCATGGATTTGGCCTCAAATTCCACACCTTCTGACTCAACAAAACAATCAGATCCTGCATGGTCAGCTCAAAACCCTAAACCTGGCTGCATGGGCAGATACATTAGTCAATCAGGCAACACCTCTCTCTAAAGCTGTTATGGATGTAATTTTGGAGGCCAGGAGGCCTAGCACCAGGAAAGCTTACTCAGAAAAAATGGAAAAGATTCTGCATCTGGAACCAGGCTCAAAACCTTGACCCTCTTGTTCCAAACATTCCTCAGATTTTACAATACTTAACTGAGATGCTGGACAGAGGCCTATCCTTCTCATCAATTAAGATCCACGCCTCTGCATTTCAGCACATTACAACACGGATCCTCCTTTATTCTCTCATTCCTTGTTAAAGCAGTACCTCAGAGGGGCTAAAAACATAAGATCGCCCCGGAGAGCACCAACACCAACTTGGGACCTCAACTTCGTTTTGGAAAAACTGACACTACCACCTTTTGAGCCAGCCAATACAGCTGATCTAAAATTTTTATCATGGAAAACAGCTCTGCTCCTGGCAGTAACTTCAGCACGAAGAGTCTCAGAGCTACAGGCACTAATGGCAGTGGAACCTTTTATAATTTTTCATCAGATCAGGGTATCTTTAAGGACAAACCCTACCTTTATGCCAAAGGTGGTATCTAGTGTGGCTCTTAACCAAACCATCCATTTGCCAACTTTTTATCCAAACCCCCAGAATAAAGGGGAGAAACTTCTGCATTCTTTGGACATACACAGGCAGCTACGCTTCTACTTAATCAGTTTTCTTGAAAGCCTTTGTTTTGTCCAACTGTTTGTAGCATATGCTGCAGGATCACAGGGCAAGGCTATCTCAAAGCAGACTATATCCAAATGGATAGGACACTGTATTCGGTACTGCTACACGCAGCATGGAAAATCAGTCCCAAATGACATTAGGCCACATTCCACCAGGGCAACAGCCACTTCAACAGCCTTTCTCAGAGGAGTACCTACCAAGGAAATTTTGGAGGCTGCAACTTGGAGTTCAGTGCACACCTTTACCAAACATTACCACCTGCCGCTTTACTCTAAATCCAGAGCAGGTTTTGCCACTGCAGTTCTGCAGGACCTCATAGCCAAGCCTAACTCTTTATAGACCAGCCACCCAACCTCAGCTTTGGGATTCTACCCAAGTGTAATGACTGCAGCAGTGTAACATGATGAACATAGTACAGTTTTGTACCTACCATAAATGTAGATGTTCGAGTGTTCACACTGCTGCAGTCCAGGTTACCCTCCCTCCATCCCCTCTGAACTAGCTGGACTTATCTATACCTTTCTATCCTATACTACCTTTGGGTTGTATTTGCTGGTAACTGAAACTATTGTTTCTGTTTTACATGTATATTTTTGATTAGCAATATGTATTGCCTTCCTACTTGGGGGCACCTGACATCTGGGGCAAGAAAATCTGAAGAAAATGGCGTTGGGTGCATCTTATATACCCCTGGCGCACTGACGTCAAGGAAGCAGCGACGGCAACCGATGCCGGACCAAGACTTTGGAATTCAGGCCGACTGCGGGACCACCTGACGGCAGGATAACCCAAGTGTAATGACTGCAGCAATGTGAACACTCGAACATCTACATTTATGGTAGGTACAAAACTGTACTTTTTAACCCATGTAGAACACAGCCTGGGATGTTGGGATGTTGTCTGGTCCCCTAACAGGCTGTGTTTTTGGCCTTGGAGAGGGCATTTAAGACCTGTTCCTTGGAGATACTAGGTGGGGGGGACAGGTGTTAGGGATGCTTTGGGGTATATGTGGCTGGGACAGGGGAATGAAGTTTTCACTGAACCTGTCGCAGGTTTGCTATATCCACATATGTAGTACCATTAGCTACGAGTTCAGCACAAATCTGGGGCTTACCTTTGAGGTTTAGAATGTAACAAAAGAATGTGTTGTGGTTATCCTTAGTTAGGGAAGTTAAACTGGATTCGTAGATAGCTTTGGAGGACTTCAATAGGAGTGTTATTTATAAGCTTGTTTAAGTTGAGGAGGAAGTGTTTCCAGTTTTGAGACCGTTCCTTCCTACTCTGACAGCATTTTCTTTCTCCTGTTGTATGGCCTATTAATGGCAGTTGTCCACCAGGCTGGTTTGTTTTTTCTTGAAGATCTTGCTTTGTTTTTATCAGGTACATCAGAGTAAGTAGAATTGTACAGGTGCTTGTGTAAAGCATTGGTGTATATATAACTCAGCATAAGTGTCTGTTTCATTAGTGGGGGGGGGCTATGAAGCTATGCCATCACTTGGCACATTTTTTCTGTAACTTGTAATACATGGTGCAGATAAAGGTCTATGGACTACAAAAAACTATGATTGTGTTTCCGATCACAACCCATTATTGTGTTCTCAGCATTGATAATTAGAATAACCCCGCAAGCTTCAACCCTTGACGTGAATTTCTTGGCATACACATTTTGTACACACAAACCAGTTTTGATCTGTGACCCAATCACAATCCTATATATCTTTTAAGGTTTTCACTGTCCAGGTCTCAGATGTGCAATTTTTGTGTGTGGATTTCAGCCAGTACAGTAAACTCACAGTTAACCAGCACTCGTAGGGACTTTTAGATGCTGGTTAACTGTAGATGTTCTTCTTGTTTCACTGTTGCAGTCCTAACATATGGGGTTATCCGGCTCCTGGTAGCCCTCACCCGGCCCGAATACCAGAGCCCTTGGTATATGATGTCGGCTGCCGTCGGTTGTAAACTGATGTCAGAACGTCAGGTATAAAGGGAGGTGGTTGACTCCATTTCCTCAGTCTTTCTTGCCACGGAGCCTGAAGCAGATGCAATTTGCACCAGTGCCGGTTGGCCGTTTACCTTCTTTCTGCTTTCCGACTACCAAGTTGAAGATGCCTTCAGATAAGTACCCCATGGGGATCCTCTTTTCTTGCTTTAACGAATGTCAGATAAAGTTAATAACTGTCTTACCTGTGGAAAACAGATTCCGCACAGTGATTTTCATTCCTACTGTATAACTTGTTTGGGCCTTGAGCACGACGTCCCTAACTGTGATCTCTGTGCTTCCTTCAACCTGTGTACCATGCACCATAGAGCTAAGATTTTATATAAGGATTTCGGAGTCTGGCCTAAATCCATCAGTATGGGGTCTTCCGGTTTCCCGACTTCGGATATACCTAGGAAATGCAAGGACAAGGACCGTGACAGGCCTAGGGTTAAAGTTGCTGATGACGCACTGGTGAAATTGGTCGTCGGCCCAGCGGTAGCTAGTGAGGCACTTTCGCAGCCCCTGCAGTCCACAGAATTTCAGCCACAGGCCTCTGCCAAGACCTTTACTGAGTCCTACTGCAGGCTGCTATTTTGTCTTTAGACCCTTCGCCTGTCACCACCTCAAATTGGTCCGGAGCAGCTATGCAGGCACCGGCTTCTGATGCCTCTTCTCTTCGACATGAGACCAGAGCCAGACAGACTACCTTAACTCGCAGACTTCTGCATTTGCTAGGCCTCCTGACTCCCTCTGGATTACTAGTAAACCTTTCAGCCTCAAATCTACCCACAAGTGGGCGTTGGCCTCCTCTCCTGTGCCTCAGTCCCATTTGGTAAAGATGGCTGGTGATCATCTTACCCTTAAGGGCACTCACCCCCCCCCCCCCTTCCAAGAGGGCTAGGGAATTGTCTCCTAATGTTTTGTCTGAACCAGAATCTGAGGTTTCCTGTATTTCTGCTGGTGAGGAAGTAAATTCTCAACTTTTTTCTGGCTTTGAGGATTCTTTCCCCTCTGCCTCCCCTCCAGAAGATTTTTCCTTTGGGGATACTTTGAATACTCTTAGGGAGCACTTTAAATGGGAAAGTCAGGATTTCCCTCCGTCTAAGAAGAGGATCCAGGAATTTTTAGATTTGCCACAGCATAAACCTCTGGCTAATACCTCCTGTTTTGTAAGTTGTGGATGATGTTTTCATGGAAAATTCTTTAACTCCTAATTCTGTTCCTCCTGCTCCCAGAAAACCTGATAGGTATTGTAGGGTTCCTGATTCTCATCAATTTCTTTTTCGAAACCCTACTGCTAATCCTGAGATTATTTCTTAAGGTCCCAAGGGTGTTAAGGCTACTATTGCTAAAAACTCTGTACCTTCTGATAAGGAGTCTAGGGCCTTGGACAGGTGGGGTAAAAAGATTTATATCTCTGCAACTCTTGCCATTAGATCTGTGAATTGTCTTTTTCACATGCTTAAGTTTCAGCATACTTTGGAGGCTATTAAGGCTAAGCTTGGGGATATTCCTTCCATGTCAGAGAACAAAGAATTACAAGATTTACTAAATTCTGCCACTCTGGTTAATAAGCATTCTCTTCATTGTGGTTTGGACACCTTGGAAGCTTCCTGCAGAGCAGCAGCCACTGGTTCTGTTATTAGAATGCTTGGCTTAGGGAGCAGTCTCTTTCTGAACCTGTAAAATCTAAATTGCTGGATGTTCCTTTGCACAAAGACAACCTTTTTGGTAACAAGGCTGAGGAGGTACTGAAAAAGTTGGAGGATAAGGCGAAATCTATGCAAGTTGTAAAAGATTTCCTTCAGGTTCAGCCTCCTCGGTTTAGTAGGCATTATCCTTCCAAGAACTGGTCTTTCCCTGATCCTGGCAAGCAGGGTCGCTCTAGGCCTAGGGGTTTCAGATCTTCCAGATGGTAGGCTTCGGCCCCTCAAAGGACTAAACAGTAGCATCCTTCTGCTGCTAAATTGGGGAGTTCTAAGCCAGCTTCCCAAAGCAAGCATTCTCAATGACTCCGACCTTCTTCTGCCTAACTCCGCAGGCGCAGGGTTTCCTTTGGGGGGGAAGGTTAGCCAGGTTCGCAGGAGTATGGTCAACCATCACAGATGACAAATGGGTACTCAACATAGTAAACCAAGGTTACAAGTTTTATTTTCACATCTTCCCTGTTCTACAAGGTTACCCAGAAATTCCCAGCACTCTCAGGGCAGAGGTAGAGAATCAAATTTCTTCTCTACTGACTATGGGGGCTGTAGAACCAGTTCCTGCAAATGAGGCAGGCCTAGGTTTTTACTCAAGACTTTTTCTGGTACCCAGAAAAGGGGGCACCTGGTGCCGTATTCTGGATCTGTCTGCTCTAAACACTTTTCTGGTGATTCCCAAATTCAAGATGCTCACTCTTCAACAGTTACTACCAATGCTGGGCAAGGATTCATGGCTGGTGACTTTGGATCTCAAGGAGGCTTATCTGCACATCCCAATAACGGAACGAAGCCCTTTGGCTTATCTACTGCTCTCATAGTTTTCACAACGTGCCTGGCACCAGCCATTGCTTTTTGCAGGCAGAGAAACATTCAAATTTATCCTTACCTGGATGGCTGTCTCATTCAAGCAAACTCCCCAGAACAGTTAAAAAAGGATTTGGACTTTGTGAAGAACACTCTGACTTCTTTGGGTTACACTCTCAACGAGAAGAAGTCAAAGTTGATTCCTACAAGAGAGATTGTTTTTCTGGGAGCGAGTCTGAATACAGCCACCCAGATGGTTTTCCTACCTCAAGACAAGCAACAAGATCTGTCGACTTATTTCAAGAACTTGGCAAGCATGACCTATCTCTCTGCAAGGCAATTCCTGCAAGCACTGGGATTCATGGCTTCCTGTATCCTGATGATCCCATATGCAAGGCTGCATATGAGAAAACTTCACTGGTACCTCAAGAACCTTTGGTGTCAACACACACACAGGACTTAGACTTGATTCTTCCCCTTATTCCTTCTCTACAAGTGGAGTTTCTCTGGTGGGCAACAGCCTGTTCTCAGAACAAGGCTCTGCCTTTCTGCCCACCACCTGCCAGCCAGACTCTTACCACAGACGCCTCAGATTATGCATGGGGGGCACATCTGGAAGGCAGGGGCATACAAGGGACTTGGAACACCCAACAGATTCACCTGCACATAAAAGAATTGATGGCAGTGCAGCAGGCCTTGCTGGCTTTCAAGGACTTATTCTACCCTGCAATTCTTCTGATCAGGACAGACAACACCACAGTCATGTGGTACATCAACAAGCGGGGGGGGGGGGGGGCTCACTCTTACCCTTTGTGCAAACACAGCATGAAACTATGGTCCTTAGCAGCTTCCATGGGCACACATCTCATAGCCCAGTATCTTCCAGGGAGGCTAAACTCCTTGGCGGATCAATTGAGCAGACAGGTTCTGGATCCTCACAAGTGGCAACTGAACAAGATAATTTTCCATCGCATCACTCAGCATTGGGGCACTCCTAAGGTGGATCTTTTCTCCTCTCACACCAATCATCTCCTTCCAATCTTCTGCACCAGGGAGTTTCACAACAAAGCATGGAGAGTGGGCGTTTTTTCCTTCCCTTGGACACAACTCTCAATTTATGCCTTCCCCCCCTCTGCCTCTTCTTCCAAGAGTGCTGCTAAAGATAAGGGACGAAAAACCAAAGGCTATTCTGATAGCACCAGATTGGCCCAGGCAGCATTGGTATCCCCTTCTTCGCAGCTTTTCCCAAGCTCAGCCTTGGCATCTTCCCTTTGTACCAGATCTGTTGGTTCAGGACAGGGGAAAGTTTCTTCATCCTCATCTTCAAACTCTGCATTTAACTGTCTGGCTAATACTTTAAATCTTTCCCAGCAGGTGGTTGAAGTTCTTCATGAGGCCAGGAGGCCTAGCACCAGAAAATCCTATGCAGATAAATGGAAGAAATTTTGCTCTTGGATGCAGGCTAAAGGAGAAGAGTCTTCTCAACCTTCTCATTCCTTCATTCTTGATTATTTAGCAGGTTTGCTTGATGGTGGACTTTCCTTTTCTTCAGTTAAGATTCATGCTTCAGCAATTTCTGCTCATTGTTCTTTTGAGCAACCTATTTTTGGGGGGAGCTAGCAATCGTAGACCCCCTGGAAGAGCTCTTAGTCCTGCTTGGGATCTTAATTTTGTCCTGGAGAAGCTTACTCTTCCTCCCTTTGAACCTGCTGCCTCTGCAGACTTAAAGTTCCTTTCATGGAAGACTGCCTTTCTTTTGGCTATTACTTCTGCCAGAAGGGTTTCGGAGCTGCAAGCCTTAATGGCAGTAGAACCTTTCATTATTTTTCATACAGACTGGGTTTCTCTGAGAACTAATCCCTCCTTTATGCCTAAGGTGGTTTCTGGTCTGACACTTAACCAAACTATTCATTTGCCTGCATTCTTAAATAACCCCAAAAATAAAGGGGAAATGATTCTGCACTCTCTTGATGTGCACAGACAGTTGAGATTTTATTTAAATAGGACTAAACCCTTTCGGAAGTCTCAGCAGTTGTTGGTTAGTTTTGCTCCTGGGGCTCAGGGTAAAGCTATTTCCAAACAAACCATCCCCAAATGGATTGCTCATTGTATTCATTTTTGTTAGCTGCAGCATGGAAAGACCCCCCCCCCCCCAGGGTATTAGGACCCATTCTACTAGAGCAGCCTCTGCAGCTTTTTTGAGAGGTGTGCCTACTAAGGACATTCTAGAAGCAGCCACTTGGTCTTCTGTCCATACTTTCACAAAGCTTTACAACCTATGTTTTCTAAGTCTAGGGCTGGTTTTGCCTATACAGTTTTGCAAGGCCTCTTTACCAGTCCTTAATCTGTGATTCTTCCGCCACCCTTTTGTTCTTTCCCTGGGCTTTGGGAATCAACCCATATGTTAGGACTGCAACAGTGAAACACGAAGAACATAGTACAGTTGTGTACACTTACCATAAATGTAGATGTTCGAGTGTATTCACTGTTGCAGTCCTGGTTTCCCACCCTCCATTCCCCCTATTTTCCTAAGGCACAGACTACTTATGTTATTTTTTGGATGGCTTTTTTCCAGGGTGTTTCCTTCCTGGTTTGGCCTTCTTTTGGGGGCTCCTGATAGTTAAGGCAAGAAAAACTGAGGAAATGGTGTCAACCACCTCCCTTTATACCTGACGTTCTGACATCAGTTTACAACCGACGGCAGCCGACGTCATATACCAAGGACTCTGGTGTTCGGGCCGGCTGAGGGCTACTGGGAGCCGGATAACCCCATATGTTAGGACTGCAACAGTGAATACACCCGAACATCTACATTTATTTAAGTGTACACAACTGTACTTTTCTGGTTGCTTGAGA
This sequence comes from Protopterus annectens, assembly GCF_019279795.1. Taxonomy (NCBI): domain Eukaryota; kingdom Metazoa; phylum Chordata; order Ceratodontiformes; family Protopteridae; genus Protopterus; species Protopterus annectens. Next base: position 244,410,965 of record NC_056742.1, read on the forward strand.
GTTGCTGTTAAAAACAGGCCTGACTAATGCTGTACCCTATACTATTTGTTTGGTTTGACTTGTTCTCAGATTGGGGAGAGAGGGAATTTATTCCCATCTTCCTTTTTAAAACTCTAAAACCATAAGGTATGTTTCTGTGGGGGGAAAACAAAGTGCAAAACATGAAAATTGTGCTGTATTTATTTGATTTTTTTTTTTTTTGCGGTTAACTGAGAGTTTACTGTAATACTAGGAGGATGGATGACATGTCAGTCTTTTGCTGAGCGATAAATTCTTTTTGGGTTTTAAGTAAGTGTATGTATACTTGCCTGAATCCCAACTCTTGTGGTAACTCCTTGAATCATACTTCGAAAGACTGAATGCATACCTTCAACACCACCTTTTGACTGCTTTTATTAAGAAAAATGAACAAATTCACTCTGGAGCAGAGAAAACATGTCCGATGAAAATTTAAACTAATTTCTTTTCTTATTTTTACATTCGTAGAGGAGACCACGGAGAAAGTTTTGCACCATGTGAGCTTTGATCTTTTCCATGTTTCATAAACTGTATTGGCAGATGTTGAGTTTTTCTCACTTGTACATCATGTGGTCTCCAGTATCTTTTTAAGCAAATCTTGCTATACTTCAAAATTTAATTCAGATTGCAAATGGGGTGCATTTCTTTCTTGTTTTGCTGCCAGAAGTAAATGTACATGTTGAGTCTCTATTAGACATCCTGTGCTTTGACATATATTTGTGTCTTCTGAGTTAGTTTCCTAAGAACCATTTATGGGTTTTGAACTTGGCATTTGACCTTGCCTAACTGGCCTACTTTCTAGTTTGTGAAAATATTTACATAAATCTATTTAAAGTGTGTGTGTGTGTGTGTGTGTGTGTGTGTGTGTGTGTGTGTGTGTGTGTGTGTGTGTGTGTGTGTGTGTGTGTACGTGCACACAACCTCATATAGCTTGCTGAAAGGGTGTACAGGCTATGTGGTAGGTTTAGTCTGGGTTAGAAAGCCAGCAGAGCTTTGTGAAAAAGAAGGAAATGTGTGGTTAAACGGTTTCAGCTACAAAGGCTGACAGCTTCCCTCTTTTCAAAGTAAGTTGAATGTTTGTTAGTTTGCAGTTTTTATAGATGAAGGAAGCTACAGAAGTTTACTGATTAAATTATTTGAGGGCCACAGTAACCAGTGGGTGGTATTTGTGGATAAATAGATTCAGATGGGAACTCAAAGTAAGATACTGTTTTACTTGCTTTGGGTTTACTGAACTGGCTAGTCTCTATAATTTAATCTCTCAGGCACTTGTCGAGACAACACAAATGTGTGCAGGAAGTTGCAAGGACCCAAGCTGATGTCAGCTGACATCCTGAACTTGTTGGCAGGCTGCCAGGAAGGGATGAAAGTCTCCAGTAAGTATGCCATCAGTAAAGCTTTCCATTCCACCCTGAGCATTAACATAATTTGAGAGAATCTGTAATTATAGTGCAGTACTTAGACAGGAATTAAAAACATGTCGACTAAAGTTCCACTGTGCAGTTTGTACTCCAAGGATCCCTTCTTTCTATAAAGTGTGGTTATCCACAGAGACTTTGACTGAGCACAAGCAGAAATTATCACAAACACTGGCAAGCAGCAAGGCCTCAATCTAAGGCAGGCTTCCAGCACTGAAATCCTACCTCACATCTCTGTTTTCAGTACCCCCTGAATTCCACGAAGATCCCACAAACCTTGGCAACTGGCCCATGCAAAATTGGTAAAGCCTTTTGTAGGCACCAGAGCCTGTCCTAGCAGCGATGTTTGTCTAACAAGAGCATTAGGAAAGGGGCTTGTTATGAATGGCATATTGCCCTGAGGGGCAGACTGAAACTACTTAACACATTCAGAAATTTTGACCATCTGCATCCACAGCAGTAGTAATTGTAAACACGACCGTAGTAGTATTATTACTAAAAGCATGCTCTTTTGTAGAGGTTTGATCTCTGTGTCTGCCAGATAACACAGCAGTCTTTGCTTCGTAGCAGAAAGTAGAACAGCTGCTTTGCAATGTACATAAAAACATACAAGTATGCTTTTGAATAATTTTATAATGAATATACAGTTAGCTTGACTCTCTCCTTCCTTGTTTTATTTGTAACCCAAGTCTGTTGTTGGCTTTCTAAACCTTCTGAGACCTGTCAGACTGCTCCTTTGGGAATGATTTGTAATTTTATTTGCAGCTGTCTCTTCATGACAACATAACCGATGTATGGTTTGCAAAGAGATGATTGATCATGTTAAGTGGGGACACGCATGCTGTTTTATTTCTGCTCATTCTTATTTTGTTAGTCTGACATCACTGCATATGTATAGAAGCCACTGCATGCACTGATACTTATCAACGTAGATTTTTTGACTTGGGCAGAGATTTTGTGAGGTTGCTGGTGTTTTTTTTTTTTTTTTTATCAAGGAAGGGGTTTGTGTTGGCTTCCTTAGCTGAATCCAGTAGGCTAGTTTGCACTGCGGCTTTGGGTCACTGACTTAGAAATGATACATTGATGCTCTCCTGCTTTTGTAGTAAAGCAATATGAGATGGTTTGTAGTAGAAATTGAGTTGTTCTAAGTAATTTCTGTGGTAATAAACTACTCCCTTGCCTGATAAGGTATATATATATTTAGAAAGCACTTATGAGGAAACTATTACTCTATTTTTGTTTTACTTGGGTCGCTTATCTGTGTACTTAATAAAGGATTTTTGACTGGGGGGGGGGGGGGGAAGAAATTGAGTTGTTCTGGGTTGCCTTTTCTTCATTCATATTAGTGTGTCTTAACAGGAAACACTGACTTTGACTCAAAAGATGGTAGAAAAAAACTTCCTTAGCTGCTAAAGGTCTTCCCAAGTGCAAACAAGTGAGAAAAAAACAGAAAATATTCCTGAGTTGACCACCACGGAGCTAGAATAGCATTGAAACCTTAATGTTGAAAATTTAAAACTTTAGGCTTTATTTAAACATAAAACTTCATTTAAAACCAAAAGGTAAAAAAGAAGAAAAGCGCTTTCAACCTATTCAGGCCTTCTTCAGTTCATGCAAAGCATGGCCACATATTAATCCTGTTCCAGGATTTAGGCATCCAGTAAATGACAAAGAATATAATTTCAAGGTATCTGCCACATGTAACACCAAACATTTAGTATATCTAGTGACCTGTAAACAGTGTACAGCATTTTATATAGGGAAAACGGACCAACGCTTCAAGGACCGTATTTTAAGGCACCTTAGAGATATTTTACATGAAGTTCAAAATAGTTTTGCCAACCACGTGAAATGTTTTCCTACACATTCTTTCTACTTCCAAGCTGTGGGTATAATTATACCAAGTCCCAGAGGAGGAGATGTGAAGAATCTAACAGAAACCCGAGAAATAAAATGGATCACTAACCTTCGAGCACACAAGTATCCAGGGTTAAATGCTGTAGTTCCCCTTAAACCTGTGTTAAAAAAATAGGAGTATTTAGTTGATTATCTGAGGAAGGCTTGCTCCTTAAGTGTTTAATGAATTGAAGCTACTGAAGGTGTGTTCAAAATAAATGTTCCTGATAGGTACATAGATGTTTAAAACATTCAGCACAAACCCAAAAGATTTACTGAATTGAAGAAGGCCTGAATAGGTTGAAAGCGCTTTTCTTCTTTTTTACCTTTTGGTTTTAAATGAAGTTTTATGTTTAAATAAAGCCTAAAGTTTTAAATTTTCAACATTAAGGTTTCAATGCTATCTTCTAGCTCCGTGGTGGTCAACTCAGGAAGATTTTCTGATGTTCATCATGTTTCACTGTTGCAGTCATTACAGTTGGGTTATCCTGCTGGCAGGCTACCCGCAGTTGGCTTGAATTCCAAAGTCTAGGTCCGGCGTCGGTTGCTGTCGCCTCCTCCCTGACATCAGTGCACCAGGGGTATATAAGATGCAGCCGGCGCCATTTTCTTCAGTCTTTCTTGCTGCGCGGTGCCTGAAGCAAAAGCAGTTCGCAAGTGCCGGTTGGCCGACTCCTGAAGTTTTCAAATTCGAATTTCAGATCCGAAGTCTTCATTAAAGCTAAGTACCCCTTTGGGGAAACTTTTTTCTTGCTCCAGACCGATGTCAGAAAAAGTTAGTAACTGTATTTCTTGTGGGAAGCAAATACCTCATAAGGATTTTCATTCTTACTGTATTCCTTGCGTAGGCCCTGACCATAACGTTGCTAGTTGTCTGTTTTGTGCTAGATTTAACCAACGCACTATTAAGCGTCGGAACGATTTTGCATTTCATTACTTTGGCAGAAGATTTAATTATATAATGCCATCGGATCAGCCGACTACCGGAATTTACAAAAAACAAAAAGAAAAAGAAAAGGACAGGCATCTGAGATCCAAAACAGTCAACGAAGCTTCTTCTAGGCCTGTCGCCGGTTCTCAGTGAGGCGCTTTCGCAGCCCCTGACTCCCGCTGCCTCAGAGCCACAGGCCGCTTCCGACTCCCACGTGGAGCCGACTGGGCCTCTGGAAACTCAAGGTATTGGGCACTTGGAAACTATTCCCTCAGATGGGTCTGGAGCCGCTGAGCAGGCATCAGCTTCTGAGGGTGTTTTCAGGCCTACACAGACAAAGAAACAAGTACAGCATTCGCCTGGACAGGCCTCCATGCCCAAAAAACAGATGCTTAAAATGGCCGAAGACCTTATTACTTTGATGAGGGGTTCCCATCCCCCTCCTGAAAAGAGGCCTAGGCAAGAGTTAGAATACGAATCTTCAGACCAGGTTTCCATTTCCTCTGATTCCTCCTCTGAACAGGATTACTCTATTCCTCCCTATGAGGATTTTGATGCTGAATAATCTACCCCTTCAGCCTCTCCTCCTGAGAATTATTCTTTTGGGGAAACACTGCATACTATGAGGGAGCATTTCCACTGGGAGAGCCAAGATTATTCTGAATCTAAGAAAAGGCTCAGAGATTTCTTTTTACTGCCCCTTGCTATCCCGCCCGTTTTAGACATTGTAGATGATGTATTTACAGAGTCCAGTTTTTCTCCAGACTCTTTACCACCAGCCCCAGTTAAGCCAGACAGATACTACAGGGTTCCTGATTCACATAAAATTCTCTATAAGAACCCTGCAGCTGACCCAGAAACCATCTCTCAGGGTCCCAAAGGGGTCAAGGCTTTTACTGCAAAAAACCCTATTCCCTCTGATAGGGATTCTAGGGCCCTAGACAGATGGGGCAAAAAGATTTATACATCTGCTACCTTGGCTGTAAGAGCTTTAAATTGCCAATTTCATATGCTTAAGTATCAGCAATATCTTGTATCATTGCTTAAACAGAAAATGCCAGCAAGTTGAGAATGTGCAGACAATAAAGAAATGCAGGATTTATTGCATGCAGCTGAACAAGTTGGAAAGCATACTTTGCAATGTGGTTTTGATTCTCTTGAGGCCTCCTGCAGGGCCGCTCTTACAGGTTCTGTCATTAGGAGACATGCTTGGTTAAAATAACAAAATTTGCCAGTTCATGTTAAAACAAAACTATTAGATGCTCCTTTACAGCATGATACTTTGTTTGGTGCTAAAGCAGAAGGATTTCTTGCAGGTACAGTCTCCCAGATTTAGCAGGAACTGGCCTACAAAAAATTGGTCCTTTCCAGTGTCAGACCACAAAGGGGCAGATATAGACGCCCTAGGGGCAGATCACAGCCCCAAGGCTCATACAGGCCTAAACAATGGGGTGCTTCTACCTCCAAGTGCGGAGAGGAAAAATCACAGCCATACAGGAAACAGTCTCAATGACTTTCCACTTCCAGCACCAAGCACTTATCTTTTGGCAGCCCCTTTGGGGGGAAAGCTAGCACTTTTTTCACAAAATTGGCACATGATCACCCACGACAAATGGGTTCTAAATATAGTTTCACAAGGCTACAGGTTCCACTTTCATACCCTGCCAAGGCAAATCTGTATGCCAGACCTGCCACGCAGTCAATGGGAAGAGGCACAAAAGCAAGTTTCATCCCTCATGGACATGAGGGCCATTCAACAAGTACCGGAACAAGAGCAGGGTCACGGATTCTATTCAAGACTGTTCTTAGTACCCAGAAAGGACAAAGCCTGGAGACCAGTACTGGACCTATCTATTCTAAACACATATCTGGACATTCCAAAATTCAAAATGTTGACTCTACAACAGCTTCTGCTCATGTTGGGCAAGAAGGCTTGGCTTGTGACTTTAGATCTAAAAGAGGTATACCTGCATGTCCCAATCAGGCAAGCATGCAGAAGATACCTTAGATTCAAAGCTGGCTCAATGCACTACCAATTCTCTGCACTGCCCTTTGGCTTCTCTACTGCGCTCAGGGTCTTCACAAAATGCCTGGCACCAGTAATTGCATTTTGCAGACAAAGAGGAATACAAATATATCCGTACTTGGACAACTGCCTTATTCAAGTGGAGAACAAAGACATTCTACTACAGCATCTGGCTTTTGTAAAAAGATTACTGACAAGTCTAGGGTACACAGTAAACGAGAAGAAATCAAAACTCGTACCCTCTCAAGACATAATATTCCTGGGTGCAAGCTTAAATACAACTGCCCAGATGGCTTATCTCATGCCAGACAAACAAACAACTGACTACTTACTTCAGAATGTTGGCAACAAAGACCCAGTTATCTGCACGAATAATTCTGCAGGCCTTTGGTTTCATGGCATCCTGCATTCTACTAATTCCATATGCAAGACTGTATATGCGGAAACTACAATGGTATCTAAAAAGTGTTTGGACTCAACATTGCCACAGCCTGGAAACAATAATTACCCTCATTCCCTGCCTGCAACAGGAGTTTCGATGGTGGGCAAAAGCCTGTCACCACAACACGGGACAGCCATTCACCTTACCCACAGCCAGGCAGACATTGACAACAGATGCATCAGATTACGCCTGGGGGCCCCATATGGCAGGAAGATGTATTCAGGGCACATGGTCCGCAAGTCAGATACATCTACATATCAATCAAAAAGAGATGCTAGCTGTTCAGAATGCCCTAACAGCCTTCAAGGATCAACTTCATCCAGGACAACTACTAATAAAGACGGACAATACTACAGTCATGTGGTACATAAGCAGGGAGGCACACATTCCTACCCCCTCTGCAGGCTAGCCATGAACTTGTGGCACACAGCATTGACTTACCAAGTACATCTGCAAGCTCAATTCCTGCCAGGAAGGAAAAACACTCTGGCAGATGAACTAAGCAGAAATCTAATGGATCCCCACGAGTGGAAATTGGATCCACAAGTCTTCAGCATGATAACAAACCTGGGGATGCCCGGACATAGACCAATTTGCCTCTCCTCACAACTACCAACTACAAAGATTCTGCACAAGGACTTATCACAAGCAAGCATGGAAAGTGGATGCTCTATCTTTCAGCTGGAAAAATCTAACGGTATATGCCTTTCCTCCTCTGCCTCTCCTCCCCAAGGTACTCCTCAAGGTCAGACAAGAGAAACCAAAAATTATACTAATTGCCCCAGACTGGCCCCGCCAGCACTGGTACCCAATCCTAAAGAGCTTGTCTCACTGCACAGCCTGGACATTACCTCAAATTTCTCACTTGTTGACCCAACAAGACAGCCAGATACTGCACAGCCATCTCAAAACCTTAAACCTGGCGGCATGGCAGATAATATAGCCTCTCAAGACACACCTCTTTCTAAAGCAGTAATGGATGTTATTTTGGAGGCCAGGAGGCCTAGCACCAGAAAATCTTATGCAGACAAATGGAAGAGATTCTTTGCTTGGAACCAAGCACAAGGCATTGACACAATTGTTCCAAATATTCCTCAGATTTTACAATACTCAACTGAGATGCTGGATAAAGGCCTTTCCTTTTCATCCATTAAAATTCATGCCTCTGCCATTTCAGCTCATTGCAATACAGAACCACCTATTTTTTCTCATCCGTTACTGAGGCAGTACCTCAGAGGGGCCAAAAACATAAGACCTCCAAAGAGAGCACCAATACCTGAATGGGACCTCAACCATGTCTTGGAAAAACTCACACTGCCTCCGTTTGAGCCAGCCTCTGCAGCTGACATAACATTCTTATCCTGGAAAACAGCTCTGCTCCTAGCAATAACCTCCGCTAGAAGAGTCTCAGAGTTACAGGCACTCATGGCTGTGGAACTTTTTATCATTTTCCATCCTGACAGGGTTTCGCTGAGGACAAGCCCTACATTTATGCCTAAGGTAGTGTCCAGTGTGGCCCTTAACCAAACAATTCATTTGCCTACTTTTTATCCAAACCCACAGAATAAGGGTGAGGAAATTCTGCATTCTTTGGTCATTCACAGATAGCTTTGCTTCTACGTGGACAGAACTAAAGCCTTCAGAAAGACTGATCAACTTCTAGTGGCATATGCTGCAGCATCACAAGGAAAGCCTATCTCAAAACAGACTATTTCAAAGTGGATAGGCCATTGCATTCATTTCTGCTATTCACAGCATAGCAAATCAGTGCCTAAGGGCATTAGGCCACATTCAACCAGAGCAGCAGCCTTCCTCAGAGGAGTACCAACCAAAGACATCTTAGAGGCTGCAACTTGAAGTTCAGTGCATACCTTTACAAAGCACTGTCACCTACCTCTCTACTCTAAATCCAGGGCAGGCTTTGCCACTGCAGTTCTGCAGGGCCTTGTAGCCTCTCCTAATCCTATTTAGCTCCAGCCTCCCAACCTTAGCTTTGGGATTCTACCCAATTGTAATGACTGCAACAGTGAAACACGATGAACATAGTGCAGTTGTGTACCTACCATAAATGTAGATGTTAGAGTGTATTCACTGTTGCAGTCCAGGTTACCCTCCCACCATCCCCCTTTCTTCTTTGCTGAGACCTAACTGTACTTTTCTACTCTATGCAACCTATGTGGTGTATTTGCTTGTAGATGAAGGAAAAGTTGTTTTTTGTGCATGCATGCTTATTGGCATAATTTAGCCTACCATGTTAGGGGCACCTGACATCTGGGGCAAGAAAAACTGAAGAAAATGGCGTCTGCTTTATCTTGTATACCCCTGGTGCACTGACGTCAGGGAAGAGGCAACAGCAACCGACGCCGGACCTAGACTTTGGAATTCAGGCCGACTGTGGGTAGCCTGCCAGCAGGATAACCCAATTGTAATGACTGCAACAGTGAATACACTTGAACATCTACATTTATGGTAGGTACACAACTGTACTTATTTTGCCTCAAAAGATGGACCTGTTAAGGAATGTTTGTGACAGAAACTCATTGTATACCTTAGTACACAGCACCACAGAAGTGTCTTAATCAAAAATAGCTACCACAGAAGTGTCTTGTGGTACAGGACTATAACTGTCTTGTTACTTTTACGCCCACCCACTAACAATCCTATGCCCTTCAGTTAATGCTAGTGGCATTGTTCCTTCCCATGCACAGATGAAAGGTTCCCCTTCATTTTCTTCAAATATTTTATTTAACTTTGAGCACATAAATTTACTTCTGTGATCTACTTTGGGGTGTATCAAGAAGCTGCATTAAGGAATCATCAGGAAGGATACTGTTGTACTTGAAGCCATTTTAGGTCCATTTTTTGGCAGGGGAAGGGATATAATGGTGCAAGTCCCCTGACAATTGTAGTTTACACTACATGAATGAAAGTCCATTGTTGATTCCATTTATTAACTTTCTCAGTGTTTTAAATCTAGTTATTAGGCAATCAGTCAGAGAGAGGCAGATTATCTACCTACAGTGTTGGGCAACCAGGTTTAGAAATTATTACTTTAAGGATCTTGGGGAATGAGCAGGACCTGCATCCATCAGACCCCTAGTGTGCTGCTTTGTGTGCTGCATGAAGGGATGATAAATAGTTGTGTGCTGCCTGTACAGCTCCTTTTAAAAGCAAAATAGTTCACTGCATACCACCAGAATGGTGGGGACTTGCTGCTTTCAGTGAGACACTGTAGCATCTATCTGGGTACACTGTCATTCTTACTGCATGGTCTTTTGTATTTGGAGGGCACTAGTGTCAGACTGGGTCCCATCCTGCTTGTTAGGAGCACACAGGGGACTAGTCAGTGGCAACTGTTTGTCAGAGAACTTGGTACTAGACCTTGAAAAAGCAAGAGGAAGGTGAAGAGTTCCCTCCATGGAGTCATCTTTGAGATAAAACAGTGGCATATGTTACGCCACCATTTAAGAGATTGCGTACTGTGTTTGAGTACTTTAATTGTTCATAGGTGTATACTAGGCTAATGGCCCTGGCGCCTTTACAAGCCTAGCCCATAGAAGTGCCCTGGCATCATGCCACCCGACATTAGTTCCCAGTGCCTCTATCAAGTAGATCCAGTGGAGTGATCCTCTGGGTGAACTTTCTGTTACCCATCAACTCACCAAGATTTCTGTTGAAGAGGGACAGCGAGGTACTGTGCTTGACATGTAAGGGAAGTCTATTCCAGAGCACGGGCAGTCTCTGGGTGAGGAACCTGTCCCTTCAGCATGTTCTGTTGATTGTGGTAATGAGGTTGAGGTCTCTGGAGCGGATGGTGTGGAGGGATTGGATTTCTTTAGATGTAGCATTTCTAACCGAGCTGGGTCAGACATGGCTTTTTAAGTTAAGCAGATATCGCCTCGAAGTAGGCGATATGAGACGGAGAATCTTTAGCACTGTGAGACTTGCAGTGAGTTGGCAGGGGGAGGCATATATGCAAGGCTGCAGTATTTGGCTATTCCACACCGTTGAAGCTACTCATAGTTTTACAACTAAAAGGTAGTTTGCAACAGCAGTAAACATTGTTGGAGAGGTCCCGTTCACAAAATGTCTGTATATTCTGTTTTGACAGTATGTTAAGCATAGGCCGTCATCTCTGTGCAAGTACTCAGTATTTCAGCAGATGCAGACAGTGTTAAAGAAGGTTTTGTGACTCATAATACTGCAACTTCATCAGGAGCAGTAAAGCAAAATCAAATTAATTTATAGTGTAACAGCATTCCATGGCATGGTTTTCTATTATTATGGGATTTATTCACAACTGGAAAGGTTTTGCTTCAGTGGTGAAGCCTAAGTGGCCAAGTGCTTTGACCATGTGTTAGAAGATTGCACCATAACAAATACTGAAGCCAGTTTATAAAAATATGTAAGAAAATCCCATCATAACAAATCTTGGAGACGGTTTATTAAAAAAAAAATAATAATAAAAGCAGACTGCACACTATGTATATGTGCAGCCACTTTATATATGACGCACAAGCTTGTTCTTTTCATTATCCTCCCATTTCATAATTTGTTAGGTGAAATGGTATTTCACAGTCCGTACACCATTCTGTATTGGTAAAGTAACTAATTTCAGTATTGATAACTAGCCACTCCCATTTTGGGTAGGTCCAGGAATATGGCCATAAACTTTTTCATCAGTAGAAAGATTTGATTTTTCGTGCACTAGTTCTTTGTTGGCAGGCACATCAAACTCACTGGTCTGTGTTTCACTTTATTATGTATAGTCAGGACTTGTAAACTCTCATATTCCTTTTGCATCAGCATGATTGCTGTTGTAAAGGACAGTATCTGGATTCACTTGATCAGAAGTCTCATTATTATTAGCCATTGCAAAGCTGTGTCTGAACAGTCTAGAATCCACCCCATCCCCCATTTAAGCTCCTGAATCAATTCCTTGAACTGTATAAAATTGGGCTTGTTTGGTCCATGATAGTTCTTGGAAGTCCACTTAGGATGTTTGCTTGTAGTATCTCAGAGATGCACTGAATCTGTTGAAAGCTCTGTTCTTTGCTTATTTGTCCTATTAGAACTTTTGCAAGGAATATATGTCCTTCCATATCACTGTTGCAGTATTCCAGTCAAGGACAGCCTAACATCCAGCCAGTGTGTACCAAAGCCTTTAATTCTTATAGGCTCCATATGTCGCACATATGCTCCCCCACGTAAGGTGTAGGGCATAAAGGTAATGTATGGACGCAAACACTCAAAAGTCTCTGACGCCAGTCTGAATGCCATTATCAAACTTTGGTCTGAATGCCCTTCTGCTGTGCTGGTTACCAAGCCACCTTCAAATGAGTGCCCCATTGGGTTTCTTCTTTCCTTTTTTCAGTTTTGTCTAGTAATTGTGTTCATGTCATCCAGGAAGGGAAAATGTCAGTATGGGAGACAGATTCCAAATAAAGACTGTCACAACCAGTGTCTTTTTTTGCTTGGGTGTTTCCCATGACCATATGTAGTGCTCTTTCTGTCGAGTTTGTGCCTAAGACCCTGTGTAGTTGTTTGTCCTCCTTTTCCATATATCTTGACAATCAATGACTTAAGCTTTTGGCTCAAGGTGCTGTGGCAGAATCCTCCCTTCCCATGGGCCAGCTGTCTGCCAAGAAGGCAAAAAAGATCAGGCCTGTTCTGTCTGGCAGCTGTCCAGTCTCCCCAGATGACACTCTAGAAGATAGTGAAAGCCCTGAAGACCATTTGGTGCTTGCCTCTGATAGATCTACTGCGGCCCATCAGCGGCTGGCATGGATCCAAACTCACACTTCCTTTGAGGCATTTCTAACATCTGCACCTGATGTTGTGGGAACACAGGCTGATTATATCCAAGGGACTGAGGGGGATACCTAAGATTTTAGTGAGGGAAGAGGTACCTACTACAGTTATTGAATCTTGCCAAGGGTCTTAATCTTCAAGGGTGCTTAGGATAGACTTACCCCCCAAGAAAAAGCAGAAAACTAAGCATCTTTATCCTGTTGCTAAAGATCTCCAGCATGAATAGTAAGATTTTACTCAGGGTCTGTTCAGTGCTTTAATGGCCCTGAAGCATCCTCAAGGGGTGTCATTTCCTGCCTCTCCTTGGTCTTCCACCCCTGTTAGAGGCCTAGGGAATTGGATTCCTAGGATGAGGACTTGGATGCTCGGGAGGACTCCCTTGCTTTTACTCTTCTCAAATTCCTGCCCTCTAGGTTATAGTTCAGAGAAGGAGGATTCTTTGAATTCAGATTCTCCCTTGGAAGAGTTATCTTTTGGGGAGAGTATTGCTGACATGATGGAGCATTTTGAGTTGGATTGCTCCTAGGTTTCTGACATCCAAAAGAGTTATGAGCTTCTACAAATAGTCTTCCAAGCCATCTGCTGTCCATCGTGTTTTGGCAGCCCTTTTGGAGACCTTTACCTCTGCCTCTGTAGCTCCCAGTTTTTAGACTCCAGCCCCCAAGAAACCTGAAAACCATAATTGTGCATTATTGCTGGTGTATAAACTCAGTGTTTGTAGTCTTCGTTGTGCTATAATTATATTGTTTTTGTATGCTGCTTTTTCATAACTACTGTTTAAAGTGACATGGTCAGAATTCCTAGGGAATAGTGCTTGCATGTTACTAAAAAGTCCCAGCATAGATATCAAATCTAATGTATTTTGACCCCAGTAGAAAAATGCACTGATTGCTTGAAATGGTCTGCTGCTGTATCCAGAAATTCCATTTCAGATAATGATCTGCTTTAGTAATTTGATCAATTGATTGGAAAGTTGAAATCTCCCAAAACTATGGTTGATATACATGTGAGAATGGATGACAAACGGTCCAAATTTTTACCTGTTCTTGCATACAAATAACTAATATAGTCCACAACAAGTGATGTCAGACGAATAGCTAGCACATGCTTGCAACTGCTCGCAATCGTGTCACAGAAATATGTTTCTAAACTATTTAGAGGGCTTCCTTGTGCCAGTCACCACTTCTCTGCCAAGGTAAAGAAAAATAAAACCAGTGCAATGTATTGTTGGTGCCCCCATTCAGTGAGCTTGTCAGCAAGAAACATACACTCAGTATATTTTCAAAATCAGTTAAAATTGTGCAGTATCGATCTCTTCCTGTACTGATTTATACTCGTGACCTCCACTGACCCACATTTTGTTTGTCACACAAATTTGTCACACATTTCTGCAGCCATTTCTTGCAGTAGAAAGCAGGTCCTCCACTTTGTTCCATAGCTAAAGGCATGCATTCTGATTGTTTTTCTTACCATCTAGTTGCCATTGTTTCACTCGGTACAGACGAGCTCTTACCTCTGTCCATTTTAAGTTTCGAAGTAGTGTATTGTAAACAATTTCTCAGGAAACAGTGGTTGAAATACTGTCTTGTGCATCACAAATCATGCTGCACGTGTATCAGTCTACATGTTCATTTTTATCATTTAATGTAGACACAAAATATAATTTCCTTTTTCAAATGCTTATGAAAAACATTGCTCATTCAGTTCATCATTTGTTGTAACTGTATTATGATACTTTTACTATATTTTACTACAGCATCCTTTTTATATATTACACATTTTTACAACTGTGAAATTTAGCTTCTTTAATAACAGAATTGTAAAGAGTGATTATAATTACACTGATACCGTTCTACCTTTTTGCAAGACATTGCTTGTTTTTTTTTTTTTTTTACTTTGCTTACTGATGTAGCTTGTGTGTCACGCCTCCCTGACTGTTGTAGATCTCTTTCTAATGTTCATGCTTAAAGCTGTCTTGAATACCTTTGGGAGTGTTAATTCAGTTTAGGAAGTAGTTTTATAAGACAGGCTTCACTGTCTTGCAGTACTTTGAATAAAGTCAACCTGTATTCACAGTTCACAGCACATTGTATCACTTTATCAGCATATCGTCACTATCTGGTTGATTTTCTCTGGTGCTAATGATTTCTGCATGAATCTGTTGTTGAGAGGATGAGAGATATGCTGCAAGTATACAACTAAGACAAACTACTTAAAGCAATAGTAACTGAAAGTAGTGGGTCATTTCAGAGGGTTGGGAAGTCATTGTTAAGAAGAAACAGAGAACTGTTTCATTGTTGTGTAGCTTTGCAATTAAATACCATAGTTCAGGTTATGCTATAACAGAATAATTATGCAAAGATAACCACGTGAACAGCCAGAGTGCAATTCTAATTGAATATTTTACTGTGTGCATTTTAAGAAATAAATAGATTGCCCTAAACGCAGGCTTGATTTGTGTCCGTTTTTTTCCTTTAGAAAAATAAAAGAAAAAAAAAAAGAAATAATTCCTGGGAAATGCTATTCAGAAGTAAAGACACATATGCGGGAACAGTTTTAGTGGCTGTGATTTGTTTGATCAGAGCATCCGAGTGCTCCGGATTATGCGGAACGTTCCGCATTTAATGAAGAGCGAAGCCACTGTTCTGTTCCGCATTGAACAGCTGTGGCTCCGCTACACGGCTTCTGATTGGTTTGTGTACCGTAATTACTGCCAGTCGGCATTGCGGTATACAAACCAATGCATAACTCTGCTGCCCTTCCGCGTTGGCTGTGCTCCACAGTTTTTGATTGGCTCGTAGACCGTATTTACAGCCAATCGCGAACTCTGTCTATGAGCCAATCAAGTAGAGAGTCTGAGGAGGACGGGAGCCAATGAGAGCTCCCAAATACAGGCCAATCATGTTCCTGGAAGCCTTTTCGCACCAAAATAATAGCTTGAAAAAGGCTTCCAGAAATCAGGGATTTTACTTTTTAGGTTCAACTGGGATTGGAAAGAACATCTGGCTGGAGGAAGGAAGGAAGGAGCGGCTGCAGATCGAAGACATCTAGGGAGAAGACGGGACGTAGAGTTAGAAGATAGCCTGCCTGCCAGGAGAGGCGACTCAGTGAGAGGAGTCAAATTTGCTGTGTCAGAACAGAAGGCTGAGGTTTTATCTTTCTACTGCTCAACAACCGGGAGGATCAACTTTGTGCTGTGGATTATTTGTGCTGGAGTCATTGGATTGTATTGAGCTGAAGTGGTACCGTGTATATAGGCAGAGCAGGGAGTGTTTTAAGCTTTTAGCTGCAAATATTTCCCTTTAGAAGAGGTATGCTAGCACAGATCCTGTTATTTTAGCAACTTTCTAAGTGTGTAAGCAATATTTAGTGCAAGTATTTTTGTGCTGCTTGTCCCTACTATGTCTCTGTAGTGTGATAGGAGCTGTGTTGGCATACAAAATTACTGTTATTCTAGCAACTTTCTAAGTTTAAAGTCACAATATTTAAAGTGTCTGTTTCTGCTGCTTGTCCCCCTAGTATGTCTGAAAATTGTTTTTTTTTTTTTTTTTTTTTGGGAGAAACCTCTTTCTAGGTTTATAAGAGCAATATTTAAAGTGTTTGTATCTTACTGCTGCTTCTTCCCTAGTATGTCTCTGAAAGTAATTGCCCTTTCTTTTCTTTTTTTTTTTTGGGGGGGGGGGGGAGAAACTGTATGCAAAGACAGGTCCTGTTCTAGCATCTTTCTAGGTTTATAAGAGCAAAATTTTAATTGTTTATATCTTTCTGCTGCTTGTCCCCTAGTACATCTCTGAAAGTAATTGCCCTTTCTTTCTTTTTTTTTTTTGGGAGAAACTGTATGCCAAGACAGGTCCTGTTCTAGCAACTTTTGAGGCTTATAACAGCAATAAAGTGTTTGTATGTTTCTGCTGCTTGTCCCCTAGTACGTCTCTGAAAGTAATTGCTTTTTTTTTTGGAGAAACTGTATGCCAAGACAGGTCCTGTTCTAGCCTCTTTCTAGGCTTATAAGAGCAATATTTAAAGTGTTTGTATGTTTCTGCTGTTTGTCCCCCAGTACATCTCTGAAAGTAATTGCCTTTTTGTTTTGGAAAAACTGTATGCCAAGCCAGGTCCTGTTCTAGCAACTTTGTAAGTTTATGAGAGCAATATTTAAAGTCGCTGTGCTGCTTGTTGGGCTTTGTCCAGTTTTCTTGCACTAAGAAGTTGAGAGGTATGTCAGGATGGATGTTAGATGTGAGTTATAGTAATGAAATGCTTTAAAGTATCCAGTTTTGTTTTTGGTAGAACTTTGTGTAACTTGATCTTGCATTCTTTGGTCTTAACTGTTCTATGGCATGATGTCTTAAATTGCACATTCTTGTAAAAGTACAGAGGGCCCTGGTTTTAAGTATCTTTTTTAGGCATCTTTGCCAGGCCCACGCCTGGCTGTAGGACAGGGTAGAACATATCTAAAGTGGTGAATGTAAAATGCAAGTAGTATTGTCATGATGTGTGTTGCAAGTGCCTTTGTTACGCTGGATGTGTTTGTCCTTGGCATGGATTTTGAGATATAATCAAGGGTGCTTTGAGTACTGAATGTCATGAAAGTGACTCTTCCCTTTTGCAACACTGGTTAGGTGGGCAACTGAGCACCAGAGGATTGAAAGTGTCGTCGAAGCAAGGAAGTGAAGCATGCAGGCCTTTATAGTAAAAGGAGCAGAGATGAGCAAGAGAAGAGGGTGCAAAGTCAGGAAACTTCCAGTGATATGGGTAGGTTATGGCCTATTGTCTTGTATCTTTGCTATTGAGGACATTTTCCTTTCTGCACTTATAGCCCCATTTGTTTCATTGTTTAACACCATTGTTTTACAAACCTGCTAGGTACAGACTACACAGATTACAGTGAGAACAGGGATGTAGATACAGATCGCACCCCAAAGAAGATAAGATACACAATTTTTCAGCCAAGTTGGGCAAGTGCTTTTGACTGGCTTTCTATGAATAGGCGCGGAGTGAAATTTGCCTTCTGCAAGACATGTAACATGCATTTCACAATCCATCACTAGGGCTGACATGATCTGCAACGACATGCAAACAGTGAGAAACACAGGCAGAATTGCAAGTATGCAGCTGGAAGATCTATGGTGGATTTCTTTGGACCTCAGAGTTTAGCAAGTACAAAGGTGGTTGAGGCAGAGGTTGGTTTTGTGTCTCTCCTTGCTAAACACAATTTATCATTTGCAGCAGGAGAACACATCCTGAAATTTATGAAGAAGTGTGGAGAAGATCAAGATGTTCTCCATAAAATGACATGTGGAGCAACGAAGACAGCATGCATTGCACAGGATGTTCTGGGGCCTCATTACCAGAATGATGCTGCAGCAGCCAGTCAGAAATAACCATTCTGTGTGTATATGGACCAAAGCACAGACATGGGGGATGACAAACTGTTAGTCATCCTTGTTGGTTACCTTGAAGAAAAGGCAAGCAAAAATGTGACAAGGTTCCTTGATATGCCAGAATGTGTGTCTGGAACTGGACAAGCAATGTTTGATTCTTTAATGTCCACTCTGACAAAATTTAACATTCCAGTTTCCAACATTGTGGGCTTTTCTTCAGACAGTGTTGCCAGAATGATTGGAAAACACAATTCTGTGCTGTCTCGTTTAAAGGAGGTGAAGCCCACAATTATAAACATGGGGTGTCTCTGCCACTTGGCAGATCTCTGCAGTAAGGCTGCTGTAAAAGCACTGCATTCACCAGTTGAAGAACGTATATCAGATGTGTACTGCCATTTCAGTTCCAGTGCACAAAGACAACAAAAACTGCAGGAATTTGCTTTGTTCACAGATACTGAACCCCTCAAGATCATTAGACATGCACCTGCTAGATGGCTCAGTCTTGGTAAGGTTATTAACAGAAGCCTGGACATGTGGCCAGCTCTAAATTCATATTTTCTGTCTGCAGAGCCGAGGTTTGCTAAGATTGACTTCATGACTCTGCAGGTTTTTAGAAATTAAGTGCATTTGATAAGTATGCACTGGAACCTTTATTGGAGTTCAACAGACAGCTTCAGAGCAGAGAAAGTCAGCTACTGACACTGCATGCCACTGTGCATAAACTCCTGCAGCAGTACACTGGCAGACTCCTCAGACCTGCAGCGGCTGTCGGACTAATCAAACACAGTGATGTGTCTGTGTTGATTAACAGTAGTTGTGTTCTACCAAATGGTGAACTGCATATTGTCTATGAAGTCGAGCACTACATGAACAGCCATGAGGAGAATATTACCGGCACAGTCATTGAATTTAACGGTACTTATTATCGCAACCACAGCTGTTCTGCACTGACAGCATTCTCAGCAACATTCCGTTCTTAACCGAAACATTGTGCTGCCGAGAATGCTGTCAGTGCATTCATACGTATTATCGCAACTACATTGTGAACAACAGAAACAGCTCATCTACAAGCAGTTCTCCTGTAGGAAATGTGAGATATATAACAACTGGAGATACACATGACAGAAATTAGTTGTCTGCAGTTTTAAAACAAAAGTAGGCAGCAGCTGTCATATGTTTCAAGTCACATGAAGTAAACACATGCAAAGCGAAATACATTGCAATTTAAAAAAAAATAAAGTTAGTTAAATGACTGTAATGCGACCACAGTGTATTACACACACTCACTGGAAATCTGCTTTTCATAAGTTAAGGACACCTTTTCTAATTGGAATATTATGTATAAAAAAGAAGTTGCAACACTTTTAATTTATGTAAATAGTTTTAGTGAAACTATTATATATATAAATGACAGTATTATAATAGTAAGTAAGTTATTGCTTGGCTATCTGAATTTTTTGTGGTGGAAATTTAACAGCTATCGCTGTTAGAATTGATTGAAATCAGTTCTTATTTCACTGATCTTGTTTGTACTGCTGGAATTGTCAGGTTTTCGTAGGTGGGGTACAACACTTAATATATGTATAGAAATACAAGTTATGTATATTTTACTTTATTTTTACTTGTTACCTTCCTGTTCATTTTGTACTTAACGCGATTAACTTTTAAATTTGACAGAATTCACGGCATTCTCGGCAACGTTCCATTATGACTAAACTAACTTCCTGCCAAGAATGCTGCAAATTCTGTGGTTGAGATAGTATGCAAGTACTGATTTAACTTTTATAAAAAAATTGCAGCTTTTTATGCTGCAGTGCTGCAGAAAATGGTGAAAATTTTTCCCATGCAGGGTCACTTACTGAAAGATACTGCATTACTTATTAATCCAGCCAAAAAATTGGACATTTCTTCAGGACTTGTCAGAGATGTTGGCTTCCATCTGGGTGTGTGTGAAAATGATGTTGAGGCTGAACAATTAATCGACCAGTTTACCCAATATCAGATTGAGGACACGGGGAATCTGACAGGCCCAGTAGATGGGCCCCAATCATGTGCGTCAAAGTACTGGGCACACCTTCTGAGGGACCTTTGCACTGAAGGGAAGCTGCCACTCTTTAAGCAGCTGATGATGAGTGTACTTTGTTTGCCACACTCTAATGCACAAGCGGAAAGAGCATTTAGTACGGTGCGGAAAGTGAAAACTGAACTGCATCAGTCTCTGAGTGTAAAAACTCTGAACCCTGTTGGCAGTTAAAGTGAATGAAGAACTGGACTGCTGTGATATTAAGCTGCCAAAACATGTTTTAGAGGCTGCCAAGAAAGTCACAGCAGCATACAATAAGTCTACATCTGACGTATGACAGGATGCTGTTTAACTTGGTTTAAACTTTGTGTGAATTGCAATATGTCTGTTTAGAAAATGTAGTAAATGTGATTTTTATTTTTGTAAAGTGCTGTTTCATTTACTTATGAAGTGGTTATGGTATTGCAGATTATCAAATAAAGGTTTTTGGATCTGAGAGGTATATGTTGTTGAATCTTACAGTTCTACCATGCTCCATGGCAATGGCACGTTTCGCGCAGTGAGAAAATAGTGTTCCACATTTTGACCATTTGTCAGAAATTGTTAGGGTCTGTGTTCGACATAGGTCTCAACCTCTTAAGAGGCCAATGTGTTTGATGTCTGTTGTCATGCATAGTTGACTAATTAATTGAATCTAGCCAAGTTGGAAATGTGAGACTCTAGCTCATTGAAGGGAGGAAAGATGAGAGGAGTAAATTGGCCAGGAACTGAAACTTGCAAAACTACCCTGATAGGTTCTTAGGTAGGTACTCGGCTATCAGCCCTGGGGCCTGTATAAGCCTAGCCCAAAAAATTCCCTGGCTTTCGCCACCCAAGAAAGTTATTTTCCTGTGCCCCTGTGTAGTAGAGCCACAGAAGTGATCCCCGGGGTGAATTTCCTATATCCCATCCAATTGTCGAGATTTTTCTTAGAAGGCTAATGAGGAACTTTGCTTGACATGAATGGGTAGTCTGTTCCAGAGCATGGGAAGTCTTTGGGACAGGAATCTATCCCTCCAGCATGTTGTGTTTATAGTGGTGGCAAGGTTTAGGATCCTGGAGCGTGTGGCTTGGAGGGATTGGGGTTTCTTCAAGTATACCAACAGATCTGGGTTTGACATGCTTTTGTATGTTAGACAGATGTTGCCTCTGAACAGGCGATAAGTGATGGAGTAGAGCTGGAGTTTTTTTTAGACTGCCTGCGTATGGCATCTGTTTGAGGCCGATAATCTTCTTAGTGAGGTATTTCTGTGGCCTTTCTAGTTGTTGTAGATGTCTTGCGAGATGCATGCCAAACAGGGTGTTGTACGCTATAATGGGTCTGATGAGGGATGAGTAGAGAGGAACAATGACCCCTTTTTTTTCCTGGAGGTGAACCCCTTTGTGATGAGGTGTGCCATGTAGAAGGACTTACTGACTACTGTGACAATGTGATTATCAAAGGAGAGACTACGGTACACCTGTGTCCCAGGGTCTCTTATCACACTTTCGGCATTTAGTAGGCTACCGCCTATGTGGTAGTTCATGGGCACAGTGTTTTTCCCAAAGGGGATGACAAAGCACTTCTTGGCATTGAGCTTGAGGCCATGACTTTGACACCAAGCAGCAGTTTCAGTGAGGCCCCTTTGTAGAATGTCCACATCATTAGGTGATTCTATTATGACACCTTGTTTGCAGTCGTCTGCGAACTTCGTTAGCCAAAGACCTGCTGTATTAGTGTGGACATCTGAGAAGTAGATACTAAACAGGAGAGGACCCAGGACTGAGCCCTGTGGTACTCCACTTGTCACTGGTCTGAAGTTGAATTTTTTAGTCGGCTACTTTCACTGTGTGGGTTCCGTCAGTGAGCCAGTTGGCCACCCAGCTTGTGACATAGGGATTTATGCCCAGTCTAGTGAGTTTATCTATAATTCCAGGGTGGGGGATGGTGTCAAAAGCCTTGGCGAGGTCAAGATAGGCTGTGTGCACCACCTTACCCTTGTCCACGGCTCTGGTGATTGCTTCAAAGAAGTCATTCGGGTTTAGGAGACATGACCTACCTTTTACAAACCCAAACTGGATGGTGTCCAGAGTTTGGAGGATGTCCTTCAAGGATGCATCTGCAGTCCTTACAAATGGGTTGTCCTGTCGTCAGGCAGCCCTTCGGTCGGCCGGATTCCAAAGTCTGGGTCTGGCCTCGGCTGGTGTCACACTTCACCCGACGTCATAGCTGCAGTTCGGGTATAAAGGCATCAGCCGACGCCATTTTCCCCAGTCTTTCTTGCCGCGAAGCAGAAGCTGTGCAGTGCGGTCGGTCAGATCCAGAGATTACTACTACGAATACTACTCAAGACTTAAAAGCTAAGTACCCGTTGGGGACTCTTTCTTGCCTCAGCCGATGTCAGAAAAAGTGAATAACTGTTTAACTTGTGGAAACAAATACCTCATAAAGATTTCCACTTTACTGCTTACTGCTTGTTTAGGCCCAGACCACGACGAGCAGCTTGTTTAGCCTGTGCTTCTTTCAACGGGCGGCTTAGACGTCGGTCGGAGTTTGCTGAACAGCTTGCGAACAGATTTTGCGTACATAATGCCGCCGGATCCTCCGACTTCTCAGTTTAGCAAAGAGAACGAAAGAAAGGACCGACACTCGCGGTCCAGCGGTTTCAGCGAAAGCGGTTAAGCAAACATGAGTGTCCTCTTTCGCGGCCGAAACCGAGCAAGCAGTTCTATCTTCAGCAATCCATGACTACTACCGAGGCCCTTCTAACCTGGTTGAATCGGCCTCTGAAATTCAGCCTGCTACTGTGGTTTCACAAGAATTATCGGACACCATCCCTTTGGATGTTTCAACCCTGCATGGTGCTGCTAGGCCGCCTGCAGCCATGTCCATAAAGGCCTTTGCCAGGGCTAAAGCAGCCAAAACTTCTAAATCTGTGCCTATTAAGCCCCCTCTCAGGTGCCCAGTTCCAGTTCCCAAATGCTCACTCTGGCAGAGGATCTCATCTCTTTAATAAGGGGATCCCAATCTCATCCAGACAGGGCCTCTCAACCTCCTCCAGAAAAGAGACCTAGAGCAGAGCCCCCTGAGCCAGTGTCCTCAGATGATTCTTCTGATGATACAGACAATACAGACCATCCAGAGGCTCCTCTCCGATGCTGAGGAATCGATTCCTTCTGCCTCTCCGCCAGATGAATTTTCCTTTGGGGAAACCTTACATGCCATGAGAGAGCAATTCCAATGGTAGGGACAAGATTTCTCAGATTCAAGGAAAAGGCTTAGGACCTTTTTGCATTTACCCCAACATAGGCCTTTAGCTATACCTCCAGTTCTCCCTGTTGTAGATGATGCATTTAATGATGCTTGCACTGCTCCTGATACTTTGCCTCCAGCCCCTGCTAAGCCCGATAGGTTCTACAGGGTCCCGGACACACATCATCATTTATACAAGGCTCCTTTTGCAGATCCGAGACTATCTCCCAGGGCCTAAGGCAGTAGCCGACCTCAGTTAAAATCTTCCTTCTGAAGGGAATCCAGGTCCTTAGAGAGATGGGGCAAAAAAGTATACACCTCTGCTACTCTCTCAACTAGGGCATTGAACTGTCAGTTTCATATGATCCAATACCAGGAGTTTATGCTTGATCAGTTAACTAAAATTGTCCTCTGATGATTCTTTAGATAAGAAATATGTTCTAGAAATGGTGCATAACATTCAGCAGGTTAGTAACCATTCTTTAAAATGTGGCTATGATGCACTGGAGGCTTCCTTTAGATCAGCCATGACTGGCACAGTTATAAGAAGGCATGCATGGTTGAAAGAACAGGTCTTGCGGATCTTGCGGATCATGTTAAAGCAAAACTATTAGATGCTCCTATGGATAAGGTCAGTTTATTTGGTTCTCCTGCTCAACAGGTACTGAAGAAAATGGAAGAGAAGGCAAAATCTTTACAAACAGTGAAAGATTTCTTACAGGTTCAGCCTCCAAGGTTTAGCAGGAACTGGCCTTCCAAAATTGGTCCTTTCAGACTCCTCTAAAACTCAGAGAGGCAGGAATAGGCGTTCAAGAGGCAGAAATCAATCCAGAGGAGGTGCCTACAGGCGCCAGTGGCAAGGTAACAACCAGCGAGGCACAGACACAACTACCACTGCAACAGGACAATCACAGTGACTTGGCTCACACACGCCTACCAGGAACAAATAGCAGCACCCTTAGGCGAAGAAAGTTAGCCTTATTTTCAAGCCTAAAAACTGGCACTACATCACAAGAGACAAGTGGATTTTGCAAACTATAGACCAAGGCTACAGGTTTCATTTCCATACTTTACCAGGAAAAGAGGAATGCCAAACCTACCACCAAATCAAAAGACAGAAGCTCTAAATCAAATAGCTCAATTAGTAAAGATGAGAGCTGTGGAAAGGGTACCATCTATGGAACAAGGAAAGGGATTTTAATCCAGACTATTCCTGGTACCAAGAAAAGAGAAAAATTGGAGGCCTATTCTCGACCTGTCCGCTTTAAACACATTCAGCATTGTTCCAAAATTCAAAATGCTGACCCTACAGCAACTTCTTCCCATGCTGGGCAAGGAGTATTGGCTGGTGACTCTAGATCTCAAGGAGGCATACCTGCATGTCCCCATACGACCAAATTGCAGAAGATACCTCAGATTTCTTGCAGGATCAGAGCATTATCAATTCTCAGCATTGCCCTTTGGCTTATCTACTGCTTAGAGTGTTCACGAAAAACCTGGGCATCAGTAATAGCTCACTGCAGGCTTCAGGGAATCCAAATATATCCATACCTGGACGACTGCCTGATACAAGCAGACAACAAAAACAAGCTAACAGAAGACTTACAAAGAGTCATTAAGCTTACTGCAAGCCCTGGGATATACAGTCAATATAAAGAAATCAAGACTGATACCATCCCAAAGAATAACCTTCTTAGGTGCAGAATTGGACACAGTAAAACTGATGGCATTCCTAACTGCAGAAAAACAAGAACAACTTCCTCTCTACTTCTTGGCATTAACAAAGCAGAACAAACTAACAGCAAGGAAAGTACTGCAGGCCTTGGGCTTCATGGCATCCTGCATAATCCTGGTCCCTCATGCCAGACTGCATATGAAAGCTACAGTGGTACCTGAAGAATTTATGGTCTCAACACAGGCACAGCCTAGAAACCCAAATACCACTAATCCCATGCCTGAAACAAGAGTTCCTATGGTGGGCTCAGGCATGCCAGTCAAACAGGTTTGCCCTTCCACAGCATTCAACCAAGCCAAACCATCACAACGGACGCCTGGGTTGGGGGCCCATGCTGGACAAGTGCATACAAGGCTTATGGACTCCAGATCAGCTGCACCTGCACATAAATCAAAGGAAATGCTGGCAGTCAAACTAGCAATCCAGAATTTCAGACCATTCCTCCAAGAAGGGCAGTTGATGATAAGGACAGACAACACCACAGTCATGTGGTACATCAACAAACAGGGAGGCACTCATTCATACCCTCTATGCCGGATGGCACTGGACCTATGGAATATGGCTCTGAGCTACAACATTCAGTTACAAGCAATTTTTGTACCGGAAGAAAAACATCCTAGCAGACCTATTAAGCAGAACTACCTCGGATGCTCACGAATGGATGCTACACCGGACATCTTCAAGGTCATCACAAAGAAATGGGACTGCCACAAATAGACCTATTCATCCCCACTCAATCACCAGCTCGAGAAATTCTGCACAAGGACGTACCCCACTTGCTTGGAAGGTGGACTCTCTATCCTTTAGTTGGAAAGGCCTGACAGCATATGCATTCCCACCTCTTCCTTTGATGCACAAGGTGTTATTGAAAATCAAAGAGGAACGTCCAAGGATCATTCTGATAGCTCCAGACTGGCCAAGACAACATTGGTACCCATTACTGAGGAGCATGTCTCGGGGGAAAATGTGGACACCACCCCTGATTCCTTTGCTGTTAACTCAGAGCGGCTACAACACCCTGCATCCAAACCTGAAAACTCTGCAGCTGACTGCCTGGAACATTACATAAGAGCAACTAACCCACATTTATCCCAAAGGGTTAAAGACATTATCCTTGAGGCCCCGGACCCTCTCAAAGAAGAACTATGCAGGAAAATGGAAAAGGTTTCTCATGTGGGTACTGAAAGGGGAAAAGATGTGTCAAAGGTAGACATTGCCAACATCTGAAAAGATGTGTCAAAAGTAGACATTGCCCAACTGAGTATTTGGCAGAGCTTCTTCATACAGGCCTGTCCTATTCCTCCATCAAGATACATGCATCAGCTATTTCTGCAGAATACAGCTTGATCCCCTGTCTTCATCCTCACTCAGGCAGTTTCTGAGAGGAATTAAAATGTAAAACCTCCTAGGAAACCACATTACCAGCATGGGACTTGAACTTTGTGCTAGAAAAATTGACACTCCCCTTCGAACCAGCAGCAACAGCAGATCTTCAACACCTATCCTGGAAAACTGCTTTTCTGCTGGCAATTACCTCAGCAAGAAGGGTTTCTGAGCTACAGGCTTTAATGGCAGTACAACCCTTCTAATCTTCCATCAAGATAGAGTGTCCGTGAGAACAAATCCTACATTTATGCCTAAGGTGGTATCCAGAGTGTCTTTAAACAAGGCTATCCACCTACCTACCTTCCCCAATCCACAGAACAGGGGGAAAGACTGCTGCATACTTTGATGTACATAGACAGTTCTACTACCTGGACAGAACCAAGGGCAATAGAAAACTGACCAGCTTCTGGTAGCATATGCAACAGGAAGAAAAGGAAAAGCAATTTCAAAACAGACAATCTCCAAGTGGATAGGAAATTGCATTAGATTCTGTTACTCCTACCATGGAAAGCAAACTCCACAGAACATAAGGCCTCATTCTACAGCCACTACCACAGCTTTCTTACGGAGGCTACCAAGGACATTATAGAGGCTGCTACTTGGACCTCCGTGCATACATTTGCCAAGCATTATAACTTACCTTTATACTCTAGATCGAGCAGGGTTTGCCACTGCTGTTTTGCAAGGGATCCTAACTACACCATAATTTCTTCTTCCTCCTCCCTAGTTTGGCTATGGTATTCTACCCATTTGTAAGGACTGCAGATGCATCCTTGAAGGACATAGTACAGTTTTGTACCTACCATAAATGTAGATGTCCGAACAGGAATGCATCTGCAGTCAGGATACCATCCTCCTTCCCCTCTGTGGTATTCCTAGGGTATTTGCCCATCTAATAGCTAGCTGGGGGATCTCTTATGGTGTATTTGTTTGTATATGTACATACATGCTTATTTTTGTTTGCCTTCTACTTTTTGGAAACATTGGCATTTATCCAAAATTTAGCTATCCAAGAGGGCAACTGGCATCTGGGGCAAGAAACACTGAGGAAAGCTGATGCTGATGCCATACAAGAACTGCAGCTATGACGCCGGGTGAAGTGCGACACCAGCCGAGGCCAGACCCAGACTTTGGAATCCGGCCGACCGAAGGGCTGCCTGACGACAGGGCAACCCATTTGTAAGGACTGCAGATGCATTCCTGTTCAGACATCTACATTTATGGTAGGTACAAAACTGTACTTTACCTATGTCCTTGTTTATAAGCTCCAAGATGATATATTACATGGTCTTGCAGACCATCTCATCAGGCTAATGGGGCAGTAGTTACCGGGGTTTGTGGTGGCGCTCCCTTTGTGGACTGGGATAACTGTCACTGTGCACCATTCAGTAGGCACAAAGCCTAAAGTGAGGCTATGATTGAACATGGTACTTAGGTAGGGTGCTAGTTCGTTCTGTAGTTTGTGCAGAACACAGCCTGGGATGTTGTCAGGTCCCATGGATGCTGTGTTCTTGGCTTTGGAGAGTGTGGCCTTTACTTCTGCAGCCATGATTACAGGGGCTTTGCATTCTTCTGGTATACTGATGGGCCCTTTGGGGGTGGGGGGTGAAGTTTGCACTGAACCTATCTGCCAGGATGTTGGCAATATCAGTTGGATGTTTTTAGTATTTCACTGTTGCAGTCATCCCATTTGGGTTATCTGCTTGCAGTAGCCCACAGTCAGCCTGATTATCAAAGTCTTGGGTCCTGCGTCTGTTGCTGTCTCATCTTCCATGACGTCAGGTAGTCGGGTATAAAGCATGCAGCCGACACCATTACATCAGTCTTTCTTGCCGTGCGGTGCCCGAAGCAGAAGCAGTTCGCAAGTGCCGGTCAGCCAACTCCTGAAATTTTTGTTTTCGAGTTTCAGAACCGAAGTCTTCAACTAAAGCTAAGTACCCAGTTGGGGAAACTTTTTCTTGCTCTAAACCGATGTCAGTAAAAGTCAGTTAATTGTATTACTTGTGGCAAACAAATACCTCATAAAGATTTTCATTCGTACTGTATTCCTTGCCTAGGCCCTGACCACAACGTACTTCGCTGTCAGTTTTGTGCCTTATTTAAGCAACGATCTATTCGTTGTCAGTATATTTTCGCTTCTAAATATTCGATTATTTACATATGTCTTCGGTAAGCCATCCGACTACCGGCATTCCAAAAAAATGCAAAGATAAAGACAGACAGGCCGCCTAGGTCCTAAGCTGCCGACGACGCTTCTCCTAAGCCAGTCGCCAGTTCGCCGGTACTCAGTGAGGCAGCCCATGATACCTGCCATTTCAGATTCGCAGGCCTCTGCTGAGACCCATTCAGAGTTCGGTATGTCGCAAGATGCTTCAACTGTGGAATCTGCGGATGTCTCTACCTTGGATGGGTCCAGAGCCACTGTGCAGGCACCTACGTCTGAGGGTGTATTCAGGCCTACTGACTTGCATATTAAACCAACGTCATCTTCTTCTTCTTCAAGGCCTAAAACTCGAACCATGCCTAGAAAACTGATACCCAGACCGCTTGGTCAGGCCTCTATGCCTAAAAAACAAATTATAGGAATGACTGAAGACCTTATTACTTTAATCAGGGGAAGCCAACCTTCCCCCTCTAAGAGACCTAGGACTGAATTTGCTTATGATACTTCTGACCAGGATTCTGAAATTTCTGTTTCCCCTGATGACCAGGATTTACCCTTATCTGCTTTTAAAGATTCTGAAGCAGATGACTTTATTCCCTCTAACCCCCCCCCCCCCAAGAGGATTTCTCTTTTGGTGAAACCTTGCATACTCTTATGGAGCATTTTCATTGGGAAAGCCAGGATTACTCTGATTCTAAAAAGAGGCTTAGGGAATTCTTACTCCTGCCCCAGCACAGGCCTTTAGCTATCCCTCCTATACTAGACATTGTTGATGATGCCTTTTCGGAATCTAGCTTGGCCCCTGACTCTTTACCTCCTGCTCCCAGAAAACCTGATAGATATTACAGGGTTCCTGACTCTCGCAAGTTCCTTTTTAAAAATCCTACTGCGGATCCTGAGACCATTTCACAGGGACCCAAGGGCATTAAGGCTACTACTGCCAAAAATCCTACTCCCTCTGATAGAGACTCCAGGGCGCTGGATAGATGGGGTATGAAGGTTTACACTTCTGCAACCTTGGCCATTAGGGCCTTAAATTGCCAGTTTCATATGTTAAAGTATCAGCAGCATATTATTGGATTGCTTAAACAGAAAATGATGTTGATTCCTGATTGTGCTGAAAACAAGGATTTACAGGATTTAATTCTGCTGAACAAGTTGGAAAACATATTTTGCAATGTAGTTTTTATTCTCTAGAGGCATCTTGCAGGGCTGCTGTCACTGGGTCTGTACTTAGAAGGCATGCTTGGTTTAAGGAGCAATCCTTGCCAGTTCATGTTAAAGCTAAATTACTGGATGCTCCCTTAAATCAGGACTGCCTGTTTGGCAACAAAGCAGAAGTTCTTAAAAAGATGGAGGAAAAAGCTAAATCTATGCAAACTGTTAAAGATTTCCTACAAGTACAGCCTCCAAGAGTTAGTAGACATTGGCCCTCTAAGAATTCGTTCTTTCTTGCCTCTTCCAGGCCTACTCAGTCCAAACCCAGAACCAGCAGAACACCCAGGCTTTATTCCCAAGGGAACATACAGGACTAAACAGTGGGGGGCTCTCACTTACAAGTCAGGGAGTTGTAAGACTCCCCCCTATGGTAAACTGTCTCAATGACTTAATTTTAAAACTTCCAAGCACTCCTCAACTGACTGCTCCTTTAGGGGGGAAAGATTGCTCTGCAGGTAAAAAACTAGGAACTCATTACCCTTGACAAATGGGTTTTAAATATAGTTTCCCAAGGATGCAGATTTCACTTCCACACGTTACCAACCCCAAACGGTTGGCCAGATCTACCCCCAAATCAGTGGGCAGAGGCTCAAAAGCAAGTACTCTCTATCTTAAGCATAAAGGCTATTCAAAATGTACCAGAACAGGAAAAGGGACAAGGTTTCTACTCAAGACTTTTCTTGGTACCCAGAAAAGACAACTCATGGTGTCCTATCCTGGACCTTTCTACCTTAAACACCTTTTTGGTGATTCCAAAATTCAAGATGCTAACTCTTTTGGTGATTCCAAAATTCAAGATGCTAACTCTTCACCAGATGTTCTTCGTGTTTCACTGTTGCAGTCATTACATGTGGGTTATCTGCTTGCAGTAGCCCTCAGTTGGCCTGATTAACAAAGTCTTGGGTCCTGCGTTGGTTGCTGTCCCTTTTTCCATGATGTCAGGGGTATAAAACATGCAGCCGACACCATTACATCAGTCTTTCTTGCCGTGCAGTGCCCAAAGCAGAAGTGGTTCGTGAGTGCCGGTCGGCCGACTCCTGAAATTTTCGTTTTCGAGTTTCAGAACCGAAGTCTTCAACTAAAGCTAAGTACCCCGTTGGGGAAACATTTTCTTGCTCCTTACCGATGTCAGTAAAAGTTAATAATTGCATTACTTGTGGAAAGCAAATACCTCACAAAGATTTTCATTCGTACTGTATTCCTTGCCTAGGCACTGACCACGATGTACCTTGCTGTCGGTTTTGTGCTTTATTTAATCAGTGCACTATCCGTCGTTGGTATATTTTCACTTCCAAATATTTCGGTTCTCGGTTTAATTATCCAGAAATGTCGTCAGTTAGCCATCCGACTACCGGGATTCTGAAAAAATGCAAAGATAAAGACAGAGACAGGCCGCCGAAGTCCAAAGCTGCCGGCGATGCTTCTCCTAAGCCAGTCGCCAGTTCGCCGGTACTCAGGTGCTTTCGCAGCCCCCGATACCCACTACTTCTGACTTGCAGGCCTTTACTGAGACCCATTCGGAGTCCGGTATGCCGCGAGATGCTTCAACTGTGGAACCTGCGGATGTCTCTGTCTTGGATGGGTCCGGAGCTGCTGTGCAGGCACCGGCTCCTGAGGGTATATTCAGGCCTATGGACTTGCATATTAAACCGACGCCTCCTTCTTCATTTAGGCCAAAATCTTGAATCTTGCCTAAGAAACCGACACCCAGGCTGCATGCTCAGGCTTCTATGCCTAAAAAACAAATGATAAGAATGGCTAAAGATCTTATAACTCTAATCAGGGGAAGCCAACCTCCCCCTTCTAAAAGACCTAGGACTGAAGTTGTTTATGAATCTTCTGAACAGGATTCTGAGTTTTCTGATTCTTCTGATGAAAGTTACTGTTTGTCATTTTTGCATTTAAGTTACCTGTAACACATTGCATTTAAGTTACCTGGCACTTGCTCACTAAAGCAATTATATAAGTCAGCACTAAAAAAATTAAAAGCACTACACCCTCACAAACTCCCCTTGAGTACCTTGTTCCCCATTACTCCTTTTTTTCACTTATAAAGGAATTCCCAATACTATTCTAGCATGTCCAAAGGTCAGTTGTCAATCTCCTCTCTGGTCCATCTGGTGAATCTGGGAATCTTGAGGCAATGTTACAACTGCCTCATGTACACAGACAACCCTCTCCTCCTCCCAACAAATTCCAACACATGTGAGAGATGCAACCATATAGCCAAACTGGAGGCTAAGCTCTCTCAACTCAGTACTGGCGTAACCAGTCAGGAGGAGAAGGAAACCACACTCACTACAATTCCAGTCTCACATAGACCTACCACGACAGCAAACCAAACACATAAACACACAAAAACATACTCGAAGGCTCTAAATAAAAATCTGCCTAAGCAGCAGACACCTCCAAAGCAGACACCCAAGCAACCGCTACCCCAAAACAAAACACATGCAACACATAGCTCACAAAGCCAGTGTGCCAAACAGTCACAGCCCTTAAGGCTAAACAACACACCTGATACACTTGTAATAGGTGACTCTATCGTCAGGCACACTGACGTCCCGCTCACCAGGCTGAACATGGAGAAGGTCACGGTGAGCTGCCTGTCGGGCACTAGGATCCGCCACATAACACAAGCACTCAGGTCACTCCAAGGCAAGTACAAAGATGACTCAGTCATTGTCCATGCTGGTGTGAATGGCCTGAGACGTACCTCCCTGGACTACATGAAAAGAGACATAGAGGAGCTCTCTGAGCATGTACCCCAGGCCGGTATGACCCTGACCTTGAGTAGCATCTTACCCTCACCAAGAATGATGCCACAGTATGAAGACAAGATGATCAATTTCAACAATTGGCTTAAGTATTGGTGTCATTCAAAGGCTCAATGCCTGTCAGCCTGGGATGACATGCTCGACAACCCACGATGCTTCGCTAGGGACGGCTTGCACCTGTCACCCCTGGGCTTTGGATATTGGCAAAGGCTCTTGCTACCCCATAGTGCCTTTTTAGGCAAGGCTCAAAAGACAAACCCACCTCCATAGGTATCACAAGGGATAAGACACTAAGAGTAATGCTACTCAACGCCAGAAGTCTAAACCTCAAGATGCACGCACTCAAAACTCTCCTTAGCATGGAGAACATCGATATCTGTGCAGTAACAGAAACCTGGTTCAAGGCTCGAGAGCACCCCAGCACTACCAGGTTATACCTCATACCATGCTTTTGGCCCCAAAACTTGGACGAACCACAAAAGGAGGGAGTATCAATATTCGTCAAAGATACCCACACCTCCAGGTTGGTGGCACAGCACGAAGCATCAGAGACTATCCATGTGCAACTAACAGTTGGTAAAACTGCCTTCCAGTTTATAGCCTGCTACAGACCACTCTCCCAAACCCAGGAACCCCACTCGGCCTTCCTGAGAACACTGGAAAATATGAAGGTCTCTCTAAACACCGTTATATTGGGCGACTTCAACTACCCAAACATAGACTGGGAGCATTACTCTAGCTCCAACACCCTAGCCCAAAGGTTCCTAGAATTTATAAACTCAAATGGTATGGAACAACTTGTTACCACTCCCACAAGAGGGGAAAACATACTGGACTTGATCATCACCAACATGGGGACTTTATGCTCCAGACCAGAAGTGTATCACTCACTGGTAAGATCAGACCATAAACTAATCTTACTGGATATTCACATCCCGACCCCACCCCCTGCCCAGAAAACCACAGTGAAAAACTTCTCTAAAGCAAATTTCACACTCCTCAAAACCGAGGTGGAATCCTTCAAAGCCCCTGGGCCTGTGGAAAATACGGCCCAGACCGCAGAATCCTTTATAGATGCATTCTATGAACACCTTCAGGAATGCATGGATCATGCAATCCCAACTAAAACCAAGACCCAATCCTCCAAAGGCAGACGTCCTGTCTGGTGGACTCCAGCCATAAACAAACTGTACAATAGAAGGAGGAAGCTACTACATGATGGAGCAAAATCCCAAAAAGGGAAGGCATCTCTGATCGGTATTAGCAAAAAACTATGGGCACTCATAAAATCGTCTAAGGCCAGCTTCGAGAGAAAAATTGCACAGGACACTAAGGATAATCACAAGGCTTTCTTTAGTTATGTTACTAACCTGGGTGGGAATTGCCAGATATGCTCAGAATTAGTCCAAAATGACAAAAAAATACACCAAACTCACAGACATTGCCAACATGCTAGCTGACAGGTTCAGCTAAGATCCCCCCCCCCCCCACCAAAAGGGCAAATATCTATCCCAGCAGAGTGCTGCCCCCCTGACATCTCAGATGCTCAGGTAAGAGCCGCCCTCTCCAAAGCAAAAAACACAGCATCAATGGGACCAGACGGTGTCCCGGGCTGTGTCCTACATGAACTCCAAGAAGAGCTAAACCCAAACATAAAACTACTGTTCAATCTCAGCCTTACTACAGGATATGTACCCAAAGAGTGACGTACAGCAACAGTGGTCCCTCTCCACAAAGGTGGTGCCTCAACGGATCCTGGAAACTATCGCCCCATAAGCCTGACTAGCTTGGTCTGCAAAGCTATGGAAAGGATCATCATGGACCTCATAAATAAAGATATTGGGGACCTACAGACACTGGATCCTACCCAGTTTGGCTTTGTTAAGGGCAGATCCTGCCTCTTAAACCTGGTCGATTTCTTTGAAACAGTCACCAAGGCCATTGACGAGGGAAGGTGGTCCACACAGCCTACCTGGACCTCGCAAAGCCTTCGATACAATACCCACTCGGGCATTATAGATAAGCTCACCAGCTTAAATATAAACCCCTATGTCACTAGATGGGTTGCAAACTGGCTCAAGGACAGAACCCACATGGTTAGAATTGCTGGAGCCATGTCAGACTCCAAACCAGTTACAAGTGGCGTCCCACAAGGCTCAGTCCTGGGACCTCTCTTGTTCGGTATATATTTCTCGGAGGTACAGGCCAACACGGAAGGACTGTGGCTGACCAAGTTCGCAGATGACTGCAAACTGGGCCATAATCGACTCTCCAGCCGACACAAGCATCCTCCAAAAGGGCCTCATAGAAACAGACAACTGGTGCCAGAGCCATGGCCTCAAGCTAAACGCCAAAAGTGTATAGTCATCCCTTTGGCAAAACAAAGTGCCCACAAATTACCACATAGGTGGTAATCCATTAAGTACAGAAGAAGTAATTAGGGACCTGGGGACCCAAGTTGATAGCAATTTCTCATTTGACAACCACGTGGCCAAAGTGGTTAGAAAAACATTTTATATAGCCCACCTAATCATGAAGGGATTCACATCTAGATCAGGGGAGGTCATCGTGCCTCTTTACTCATCCCTCATCAGGCCCATAATTGAGTACAATGCCCTTTTGGGATGTACCTTACCAGACACCTGCAGTAACTGGAAAGACCCCAAAAGTACCTCACCAAGAGGATCAAAGGGCTCAAACAGATGCCATATGCTGGCCGGTTAAAGAAACTCCAGCTCTACTCAGTGACATACCGCCTGCTCAGAGGCGATCAGTGCCTGACGTATAAAGCCATGTTCAACCCGGAATTAATGGACATGCTGCACCTCAGAAAATCCAAATCCCATCGAGCCAATGCTTGAGAGACTTGAACCTCAGCACTGAAATAAATAGGACATACTGGAGGGACAGATTCATAACCCAGAGGCTCCCTTCACTCTGGAATAAAATCCCAGTCCAGGTTAGGCAGAGTCCCTCATTGACTCTCTTCAAGAGGAATCTTGATGAGTGGATGGGAGATCGTAGGTTTACCCCGGGTATCACTTCTGTGTCACTGTTAGATAGAGGCACAGTATACTAACCTCGAAAAAGGGCATAGTAAAATTAATTTAAAATGGGTAGCGAAAGCCAAACACACTCTGGCTAGGCTTATAAATGCCCTAGGGCAGATAGCCTAGTATGAACCTATGAACCTGTGATCTGGATTTGCTGTTATCTACTTATGAGGATTCTGATGCAGAGGACCCTATTCCCTCTTCTTCCCCTCCAGAGGATTTGTCTTTTGGTGAGACCTTACATACTCTAAGTGAGCATTTCCACTGGGAAAGCCAGGACTTTTCTGATTCAAAAGAGAGACTTGGGGATTTCTTACTCCTGCCTCAGCATAGGCCTTTAGCTATACCTCCTGTACTAGACATTGTTGATGATGCCTTTTCAGAATCTAGTTTGGGTCCTGAGTCTTTGCCTCCTGCTCCCAGAAAACCTGACAGATATTACAGGGTTCCTGTTTCTCATAAGTTCCTTTTTAAAAATCCTATTGCGGATACAGAGACTATTTCACAGGGACCCAAGGGCATTAAGGCTTCTACTGCTAAAATCCTACCCCCTCTGATAGAGATTCCAGGGCACTGGATAGATGGGGTAAGAAAGTTTACACTTCTGCAACCTTGGCCATTAGGGCTTTTAAACTGCCAGTTTCATATGTTAAAGTATCAGCAACATGTTATTGGATTGCTTAAACACAAAATGTTACTTCGTGACTGTGCTGAAAATAAAGAATTACAGGATTTATTGCATTCTGTTGAACAGGTTGGAAAACATACTTTGCAATGTGGATGTGATTAATTAGAGGCCTCTTGCAGGGCTGCTGTTACTGGGTCTGTGCTCAAAAGGCATGCTCAGCTTAAGGTGCAAGGTTTGCTTGATCATGTTAAAGCTAAATTGTTGGATGCTTCCTTAAATCGGGACTGCCTGTTTGGCAACAAGGCTGAGGAAGTCCTTAAAAAGATGGAAGCTAAAGCTACATCTTTGCAAACTGTTAAAGATTTCTTACAAGTTCAGCCTCCTAGATTTAGTAGGCACTGGCCCTCTAAAAATGGTCTTTTCCAGCCCCTTCCAGGTCTTCTCAAGCCAGACCCAGACACAGCAAAAACCCCAGGTGTCAGTCCCAAGGGACACACAAGACTAGGCAGTGGAGGGTTTCTGCACACAAACCTGGTAGTAGTAAGACCCCCCCCCCCCATGGAAAAACTGTCTCAACGACTTGCTTTTAAAACTACCAAGCATTTCCCAACTGAATGCTCCTTTAGGCGGAAAGATTGATCTGCAGGCCAAAAACTGGGGACTCATTACCCAAGACAAATGGGTTTTAAATATAGTGTCCAAGGATACAGATTTCATTTCCAGATGTTACCAACACCAAACGGGCGGCCAGATCTACCCCCAAATCTGTGGGCAGAGGCCCAAAATCAAGTACACTCTCTCTTAAACATGGGGGCTATTCACTTGGTACCAGAAGAGGAAAAGGGACAAGGTTTCTATTCGAGACTTTTTCTGGTACCCAGAAAAGGCAATACATGGCTTCCTATCCTGGACCTTTCTGTTCTAAACATCTTTCTGGTGATTCCAAAATTCAAGATGCTGACTCTTCAGCTGCTTCCTATGCTAGACAAAGATGCATGGTTGGCAGCACTAGACTTAAAAGAAGCCTACCTGCACATCCCTATCAGGGAGTCTTGCAGAAGATACCTACGCTTCAAAGTAGGCTACATGCACTATCAGTTCTCTGCACTGCCCTTTGGCTTATCTACTGCACCCAGGGTATTCACACAGTGCCTAGCTCCAGTCATTGCATTTTGCAGGCAAAGAAATATTCAAATATACCCATACCTGGACGATTGTTTAATTCAGGCAGAAAGCAAGGACATTCTTTTGAATCATCTGATCTTTGTTCAAAGGGTACTGACTTGTCTGGGGTTCACCATAAGCGAAAAGAAATCCCACCTGGTACCCTGTCAACAAATTATATTCCTGGGAGCAGCTTGAATACAACTTCCCAGATGGCTTTCCTCACGCCAGAGAAACGGATTCATTTGACAACTTACTTCAAATAAATGGCCACATAAACCCAGGTATCTGCAAGGCAAATACTGCAAGCCTTGGAGTTCATGGCCTCCTGCATTCTTCTAATTCCATATGCAAGGCTGCATATGAGGAAACTACAGTGGTATCTCAAAAGTCTATGGTGGAGGCCTGCCACCAAAACAGGGGCCTACCATTCACATTACCCCCTGCCGCCCAAATCTTAACAGACAAATCGGACTATGCATATGGGGCTCACCTGGCAGGGAAGTGCATTCAGGGCAAATGGAACCCAAGTCAAATGCACCTGCACATAAATCAAAAGGAAATGTTAGCTGTACAGAATGCTCTGACAGCCTTCAAGGACCATATTCTTCCAGAACAACTAATGGTAAAGACAGACAACACTACTGTCATGTGGTACATAAACAAGCAGGGGGGTACACATTCTTACCCCCTCTGCAGACTAGCCATGGCATTATGGAACACAGCCTTGAGCTACCAAGTGAATCTACAAGCTCAATTCCTGCCAGGGAAACAAACTACACTGGCAGACGGGCTAAGCAGAAACCTCATGGACCCACACGAATGGAAACTGGAGCCAAGGATTTTCAACACGTTGACAGGCAAATGGGGGAGCCCAGCTATAGACCTGTTTGCCTCCCCCTAGAACCATCAACTAGACAAATTTTGCACAAGGATTCTCCACAAACTAGCTTGGAAATTGGATGCTCTTGCCTTCAGCTGGAAAAACCTATCAGTTTATGCCTTTCCTCCTCTGCTTCTGCTTTCCAAGGTACTACTAAAGATCAAACAGGACAGGCCAAGGACGATTTTAGTTGCATCAGACTGTCCTCGCCAACACTGGTACCCACTCTTGCGCAGTGTGTCATGCTTAGCTCCATGGAACATGCCTCAGACTCCTTCCCTGTTGTTTCAGCAGGAGAACCAGGTTCTGCACCCTCAGCTGCAAACCCTGAACCTAGCAGCCTGACTAATTACCTAATCTCTCCTATACCATTTCAGCTCATTATAGCACAGTGCCTCCCCTCTTCTCTCACCCACTGCTCAAGCAGTTCCTTAGAGGGGTCAAATATTTAAGACTACCCAGGAGATCTCCAACTTCAGCCTGGGATCTTAACTTTGTCATGGGGAAACTCACTCTTCCTCCTTTCGAGCCAGCTGCTACTGCAGATTTAAAATTTCTTTCTTGTAAAACAGCTTTCCTTTTAGCAATCACTTCTGCAAGAAGGGTATCTGAATTACAGGCCCTTATGGCAGTGGAAACTTTCATCATCTTTCATGCGGACAGGGTGTCCCTCAGAACCAATCCCTCCTTCATGCCCAAGGTGGTATCCAGTGTGGCTCTTAATTAGTTTTTTCATTTGCCTACCTTCTTTCCTAACCCACAGAATAAAGGAGAACGAATACTACACATGCTAGATGTGTACAGACAGCTTAGATTCTACTTGGACAGGACTAAACCTCAAAGGAAGTCTGAAAAACTGCTGGTGGCATTTGCTGCAGGGACAGAGGGGAATGCTATTTCTAAACAAACCATTTCAAAATGGATAGGCCACTGCATTGATTTCTGCTATAAGCACCATGGAAAACCTATCCCACAGGGCATCAGACCCCATTCAACCAGGGCTGCATCTACCTCTACAGCCTTTCTCAGGGGCGTCCCTACTAGGGACATCCTAGAAGCTGCTACCTGGAATTCTGTACATACTTTCACCAATCATTATCATTTGCCAATTTTCTCTAAATCCAGAGCTGGTTTTGCCACTGCAGTCTTGCAGGGCCTTATAGCTGGTCCTCATTCTATTTAAATTCCTCCTCCCAACCTTAGCTTTGGGAATCTACCCAAATGTAATGACTGCAACAGTGAAACAACGAAGAACATAGTAGTACATAGTTCAGTTGTGTACACTTACCGTAAATGTAGATGTTCGAGTGTATTCACTGTTGCAGTCCTGGTTACCCTCCCTCCAGCCCCCTGACTTCTCTTGACTATATCTCTAGTCTCCTTTACTGTGCTTAAAAGCTTTTTGGTGTATTTGCTTTTTTGTTGGAGGTATAACCTTGTTTATATTGTGTGTGTGTGTGTGTGTGTGTGTATATATATATATATATATATATATATATATATATATATATATATATATATATATATATATATATAGCTTCCCATTATGGGGGCACCTGACATCTGTGGCAAGAAAAACTGATGTAATGGCATCAGCTGCATGCTTTATACCCCTGACTACCTGACGTCACGGAAGATGAGACCGCAACCGACACAGGACCCAAGAATTTGATAATCGGGCCTACTGAGGGCTACTGCAAGCAGATAACCCAAATGTGATGACTGCAACAGTGAATACACTCTAATATCTACATTTTATGGTACGTGTACACCACTGTACTTTCTGTATATCTTGTGCTGTAG
Source organism: Protopterus annectens (assembly GCF_019279795.1). Taxonomy (NCBI): domain Eukaryota; kingdom Metazoa; phylum Chordata; order Ceratodontiformes; family Protopteridae; genus Protopterus; species Protopterus annectens. The sequence goes on from NC_056742.1 coordinate 244,450,990, forward strand.
CTCAGAGCAGATCTGAATGTCACCACTGAGATTCTTGACATAGCTGTAGAATGCTTTCTGGATGTTCTTCGTGTTTCACTGTTGCTGTCATCACGTTTGGGTTATCTGCCTGCAGGTAGCCCTCAGCCAGCCTGAATACCAGAGTCTTTGGATTTCTGCGTCTGATGCTGTCGCTTCTTCCATGACATCAGGTCGTCAGTGGTAGAAAACATGCAGCCAATGCCATTGCATCAGTCTTTCTTGCTGTGCGGTGCCCGAAGCAGAAACAGTTCACAAGTACCGATCGGCAGACTCCTGAAATTTTTGTTTTCAAGTTTCAGACCTGAAGTCTTCAAAAAGATAAGTACTCCGTTAGGGATCCTTTTTTCTTGCTCTAACCGATGTCAGAAAAAAATTAACAATTGTCTTGCCTGTGGAAAACAAATAAGTCATTGAGATTTTCATTCGTACTGCGTCACCTGTTTAGGCCCAGACCACGACGTCCCTAGCTGTCGGTTTTGTGCCTTGTTCAACGCCAGAACTATTTGTCGTCGGGCTATTTTTGTAGCTAAATACTTTCATTCTGATCTCTGTACTCCAAAATGGCTTCAGTAAGTCATCCGACTTCCGATCTTCCGAGAAAACGTAAGGATGAAGACATAGACCGCATAGGTCCAAAACTGCCGACGACGCTTCCGATGAGCTAGTCGCCAGTCCATCGGGACTCATTGAGGCACTTTTTGTAGCCCCTGATACCTGCTACTACAGATTTGCAGGCCTCTACTGAGACCCATTCGGAGTCCGGTATGCCACGAGATGCATCTTCGACTATGGAACCTGCGGATGTTTCTACCTTGGATGGGTCCGGAGCCGCTATGCAGGCTTTGGCTTCTGAGGGTGTATACAGGCCTTCCGATTTTCATATTAAACTTCGTTTCAAGCTAAGAATACCGAATTCCTCAGGCCTAAAGCTCACACTAAGCCTAGAAGACTGACATCCAAAGTGCATTCTCAGGCCCATATGCCTCAAAAACAAATTATTAGAATGGCTGAAGACCTTATTCCATTAATTAAGGGAAGCCAGCCTTCCCCCTCTAAGTCCTAGAACCGATTTTCTTTCTGATTCTTCTGATCAGGAATCCGATATATCTGTTCCTTCTGACTACCTGGATTTACCCTTATCTACTTATGAGGATTCTGATGTAGTGGATTCCATTCCCTTTGCTTCCCCTCCAGAAGATCTTTCTTTTGGTGAAACCTTTCATACCCTTAAGGAGCATTTCTGCTGGGAAAGCCAGGACTATTCTCAGTCCAAAAGGAGACTTAGGGAATTTTTAGACCTGCCTCGACACAGGCCTGTAGCTATCCCTCCTGTTCTGGAGATTGTAGATGATGTTTTTTTGGAATCCAGCCTTACCGCAGACACTTTGCCTCCAGCTCCCAGGAAACCTGACTGGTACTTACACAGTACCTGACTCTCTCAAATTCCTTTTCAAGAATCCTACTACGGATTCAGAAACCATTTCCCCAAGGACCAAAAGGCATTAAGGCTGTTACTGCCAAAAATCCTACCCCTTCTGATAGGGATTCTAGAGCTTTAGACAGATGGAGTAAGAAGGTATATAATTCTGCCCCTTTGGCCATTAGGGCTTTAAATTGCCAGTTTCATATGTTAAAGTGTCAGCAGCGTATTATGGGATTAAGTAAACAGAAAATGATGTTGATTCCTGACCGTGCTGAACACAAAGATTTACAAGAGTTAATGCATTCTGCTGAAGTAGGTAAACCTGCTTTGCGCTGTGGTTTTGGTGCTTTAGAAGCATCTTGCAGGACTGCTGTCACTGGGTTTGTACATAGAAGGCATGCTTGGCTTAAGGAACAAATCTTGCCAGATCATATTAAAGCTAAATTACTGGATTCACCTTTAAACCAAGAGTGCCTTTTTGGCAACAAAGCAGAAGAAGTCCTCAAAAGGATGGAGGAAAAAGCTAAATCTATGCAAATGGGTAAAAATTTCTTACAAGTACAGCCACCTAGATTCAGTAGGCATTAGCCTTCAAAGAACTGGTCCTTTCCAGTCTGTTCCAGGCCTTCTCAGTTCAAACCCAGGAGCAGCAGAGCACCAAGACTTCAGTCTCAGGCTATGCACAGATCTAAGCAGTGGCGGGCCCCCACTTCCAAAGCAGGGAGTAGTAAGCCACCCCCCCTATGGAAAAATGGCACAATGACTTATCCTTAACTCTACCAAGTCTTGCTCAACTAATTGATCCCTTAGGAGGAAAGCTCGTCCTGCATGCAAATAACTGGGAACTCATTACCCAGGGCAAATGGGTTTTAAACATAGTTTCCCTAGGATACAGATTCCACTTCTACTCACTCCCAACCCCAAGTGGATGGCCAGACCTCCCCCCAAACCAGTGGGCGGAGGCCCAAAAACAAGTGCTCTCTCTCCTGAGTATCAGGACTATTCAACCTGTTCCAGCAGAGCAAAGGGGACAAGGTTTTTATTCATGACTGTTCCTGGTTCCCAGAAAAGAAAACTACTGGCACCCTATCCTGGACCTTTCTATTCTCAGCACCTTTCTGGTGGTTCCAAAATTCAAAATGCTAACTCTTCAACAGCTTCTTCCTATGCTAGCCAAGGATGCCTGGCTGGCAACTCTAGACTTAAAAAAGCTTACCTGCACATCTCAGTAAGGGAAGCTTGCAGAAAATACCTACGCTTCAGGGCAGGCTCCATGCACTATCAGTTCTTTGCACTTGCCTTTGGCTTCTCTACTGCGCCCAGGGTATTCACAAAGTGCCTAGCTCCAGCCAGTGCATTTTGCAGGCAGAGAAATATTCAGATCTCCCCATACTTGGACGATTGCCTGATTCAGGCAGAGAGTCAGGACTTGCTATTACAACACCTGGTATTTGTAAAGAGACTTCTAACTTCACTGGGGTACACCATCAACGAGAAGAAATCACACCTATTTCCCTGCCAACAGATTGTATTCCTGGGAGCAAGCTTGAACACAACTTCCCAGATGGCATTCCTCACTTCAGAGAAATAAGTTTATTTGACAACCTACTTCAAACTACTGGCCACAAAAACCCAGATATCTGCAAGGAAAATCCTGCAAGCCCTGGGGTTCATGGCCTCTTGCATTCTGTTAATTCCATATGCAAGACAACACCACAGTTATGTGTTATGTAAACAAGCAGGTGGGAACCCATTCCTACCCACTCTGCAGACTAGCCACGGCTCTGTGGAACACGGCCTTGAGCTACCAAGTGAAGCTACAAGCTCAATTCCTGCCAGGCAAACTAAATTCACCAGCAGACGACTTAAGCAGAAATCTCATGGACCCACACGAATGGAAACTGGAACCCAAAATATTCAAGCTCTTGAGAAACATATGGGGGACACTAGAGGTATACCTGTTTGCTGCCCCTCAGAACTACCAATTGAATAAATTCTGTACCAGAACTCCCCACAGTCAAGCTTGGAAAGTGGATGCCCTGTCCTTTACCTGGGAAAGCCTCTCAGTTTATGCCTTTCCCCCTCTGCCTCTCCTCTTGAAGGTTCTACTAAAGATCAAACAGGACAAGCCAAGGACAATACTGATTGCACCAGACTGGCCACGCCAGCACTGGTACCCCCTTTTGCACAGTCTGACAGTGCTCCAACCTTGGCACCTGCCTCAGACCTCCTCTGTGCTGTCCCAGCAGGCGGGTCAGATTCTGCACCCTCAGCTTCAAACCCTGAACCTTGCAGCCTGGCTAATTCCCTGAGCTCTCCTCCAGCAACCCTCAGTAAGCAGGTGCTGGATGTCATTCTTGAGGCAAGGAAGCCTAGTACTAGAAAATCCTATTCAGAAAAGTGGAAAAGATACTGTTCTTGGAGCCGGGCTCAGGGGATGGGCACAATGGTGCCCAGATTACCTCATATTCTAGATTATTTAACAGAAATACTCCACAAGGGCCTATCTTTCTCTTCAATTAAGATCCATGCCTCTGCCATATCAGCACATTATAATACTGAGCCACCCTCTTCTCTCATACCCTGCTAAAACAATTCCTTAGAGGGGCCAAAAATTTAAGACCCTCCAGGAGAGCTCCCACTCCAGCCTGGGACCTTAACTTTGTATTGGAAAAACTCACTCTTCCCCCTTTTGAACCAGCTGCTACAGCAGAGTTGAACTTCCTTTCTTGGAAAACAGGTTTACTTCTAGCCATCACTTCAGCAAGAAGAGTGTCTGAACTGCAGGCCCTCATGGCAGTGGAACCCTTCATTATCTTCCATGTGGACAGGATTTCCCTCAGGATTTATCCATCCTTTATGCCCAAAGTGGTGTCTAGTGTGGCTCTAAACCAGTCCATTAATTTTCCTCCTTTTTCCCTAATCCTCAGAATAAAGGGGGAAGGATACTGCATTCTCTGGATGTACACAGACATCTTAGATTCTATTTGCACAGGACTAAGCCTCTCAGAACATCTGACCAGCTGCTAGTTAGCTTTGCTGCAGGGGCAGAGGGGAAGGCCATTTCAAAGCAAACCATTTCCAAATGGATAGCACGTTGCATCCAGTTCTGCTACAAACATCATGGAAAACCTACCCCACAGGGGATAAGAACACACTCCACCAGGGCTGCATCTACTTCTACAGCATTTCTCAGAAGAGTCTCTACCAGGGACATCCTGGAAGCTGCAACCTGGAGCTCTGTATATACCTTCACCAAACATTCCCACCTGCCTATCTTTTCTAAATCCAGAGCTGGATTTGCCACAGCAGTCTTACAGGGCCTTATTGCTAGTCCTAATGCTCTTTAACTACCTCCACCCTTCCTTAGCTTTGGGAATCAACCCAAATGTGATGACTGCAACAGTGAAACACGAAAAACATAGTACAGTTGTGTACACTTACCATAAATGTAGATGTTCAAGTGTATTCACTGTTGCAGTCCTGGTTACCCTCCCTCCAGTCCCCTGACTTCACTTGACTTTTACCTTTCCTCCTTGTTTGGTATATATTATATCATATGTATTTGCTTTTTGCTGGGGGTGTTCCATACCATATAATTTCTCTCTGTTGGGGGGGCACCTGACATCTGGGGCAAGAAAAACTGATGTTAATGCCTTCGGCTGCATGTTTTATACCCCTGACGACATGGAAGAAGGGACAGCATCTGATGCAGAAATCTGAAGACTCTGGTATTCAGGCCAGCTGAGGGCTACCTGCAGGCAGATAACCCTAATGTGATGACTGCAACAGTGAATACACTCGAGCATCTACATTTATGGTAAGTGTGCACAACTGTACTTTTGTCTTTAGAATCGGTGGTGATTTTATTTTCATAACTAGCTTTGGAGGTTTTTATGAGGGATCTCAGCTTCTTACTGAGGCTGACCAGGGAGTTCCTGCAGTCACGGGATTTTACTCTTTTTTGCAACAGCTTCTTCCTTCTGTTGTAGAGTTTGTTTATGGCAGGGGACCACCGGATTGGCTTCCTTTTTTTGGAGGATAGCATCTTGGTTCTGTTGAGGATGGCACGATTCATGCACTCATGTATGTGCTTATACATTGCATTTGTATAGGATTCAGCAGTCGTACCTCTATTTTCTGTCTGTATGGGTGTCGTGAAGCTTGCCATTTCTGTCTTAAGAAGAATGAAGTTGGCTTTGGAGATGTTTTTTACAGTGGTTTTCTTAATGGGGGGGGGGTGAGGGGGGGATATTGATATCTAGGGTGATTAGCTTGTGGTTGGATTTGACCAGCGAGGAGTTGACCTCTGGTGTGGAACATCGGTTGCCCATATTGGTAATGACCAGGTCCAGGATATTGCTGCCCCTGGTGGGGGTATGGACAAGCTGATCCAGGGTCTTGGAATTTATGAATTCCAGAAAGTGTTGAGCAAATGAGTTAGTATGCGAGTAGTTTTCCCAGCTGATGGTGGGGTAGTTGAAATCGCCCATTATTAGGGTATTGGGCTGTACCTTAATATTACCCAGTATATCAAGAAACGTGGAGTGGGCATCCTGGGGCATGGTGGGGGATCTGTAACAAGCTACAACCTGGATTGCAGTCTTGCCCAGTGTTAGTTGCACTTGGATAATTTTGGATGTGTTATGTTGCGCATCTAGGCTGGAGGTGTGGATATCATTAATATGAATATGGACACACCTCCTCCTTTACTGTTTCGGTCCAGGTTAGGTGGCCGAAAGGTGTGTTTTGAGTTATAGCCTGGTAATGCAGGGGTGCTCTCTGGAGCCTTGAACCAGGTCTCCATCACTGCACAGATGTCGATGTTCTCCATTTTAAGGAGTGCCTCGAGTGAGTGCATTTTGAGGTTTAGACTTCTAGCATTGAGTAGCATTACCCTCAGATTTTGTTTGCTTATCCCTGCTACGATGGTGAGTTTGTCATTTGAACCTTGCCTAAAAAAGACATTGTAGGAGTGGCAAGAGCTTTAGCCAGTATCCGGAATCCCAGGGGCAACAGGTGCAGGACTTTGTAAAAAGTTTTTCTTATCTCAGTAATTTGTTGACACTTTTGCCAGTTTCTTTCAGAGAATGTGTAGTACATCAGTAGGAACAGCATTTGTAAAACTCAGTGCAGACCAATAAATGACACATGATCTGCAGACTCAAACTTGCCAGTTTTTTTAGGTGTTCCATTCTAAGTGCATGGAAGTCTAGTCTGACAACAAATGGTAGGGCTACTTGTTATCAGAATGTGTGCATTATTGGACAGATTTGGCTTTCCAAAGGAATCCGGATTTCTGCCCCCATGAGGGATAAAAGGATAAAAAAAAAATGAAATAAAATTTGGAATGGGTACTTGTTTTGATAACGGCAGCTGTGGGAGGTGCAGTAATTCATGGCAAGATACAAAATATGTGTTTTTTTAGTCATTTGCCAGTAGTGGTCCTTTAAGTGGCAGTAAATTAATGAAGTGACAGAGGCAGTTGAGTACTTTAAATTGGTTCTCACAAAGTAGAAGAAACAATTACTTAATCACTACTGGAACTTGAGATTAAATGTAAATGAAGCCTTATTCTTTCTGAGCTATGAGGGATTATTAACAATAGAAATACTATGCCTTGGTATAGAATGACACTGCTGACTGCTTTCTGTGAGACATTGACATACTTAGGATGTCTTGGATGTTCCATTTTTTTCTCCATTTGTCCTTTCATTCCAGATAGTTACTTTTCAGACTGACTTGTGGCAACAGTTTCCTTTGATCTCTCATGGCTGTCTTATATGAGAAAGGGGTCCAGCATGTAAGCCAGTCAAATGAATCCACTGCAATCCTTTGTTTGAAGTAGCTCCTGGTATAGGATCCTGCATTTAACAGTACATCGATGCAAACTCTTTGAAGCTTTCAAAATATAATCATTGCCATGCACATGACTGGTCAGACTTAGGATCCACTGCTTAAGCAGGATAGGAAGAGTAGTTTTCTAAACAATGTTTACTTGCGTGTATGGTTTTGTTTTAAATTGGGATAAATTCAGTTGCTTATATACTATGATCCTCTACTAGAGCAGGTTTAAGATATTGTTCGGTGAAGACTGGGTCTTTCTTGTAGTTTTTATTAAGTGGTTTGCTTGTGTGACCTATCTACCCTGTGGTTTGGAAACTTAACAAATTTACATCCAGCCTGCATACTCTGTGTACATTGTCTATAACCCCCATTGCTTTTGCGTCTACAGTGGAAGTAGCAGTGCTTACTACCTTGCAGTCATCTACAGATGGTCATCCATTTTGTCTCTTGATAAGCAGACAACAAATAGTACAGGGCCCAAACTTTTCCTATTTTTGATTAGTGGTGACATTTGTTGGAGTTTTAACTGGCCGATCATATTAGGTCTTGCTCAGAGCTCTTTGATATTGCTCTTTTTAAAGTATGCAACAATCTTACATAAGGGAGTTTCTCCTTTCCTCAGGGTTGCACAATCATGACATTGGTATGCAGAATAAAATGGTGTATTGGGAGGGTGTGTGGACTATCTCTTGTAATCACTGGAATTTGTAAACAATTCTCTTGACTATTCTTAAGGAGAGAAGGTTGAAGACTTGAGCCCTTTGTCACCCTCTAAGTCACAAGTACCATGTCTGAGAGTATTTGAAGTATGCTGTCTTCTGTGCCTGGAACTGTGTTTTAATTATTTTGACATTAGGGACTGCTGCTTCACACAACAGTAAAACTGGTAAAAGTCTGCTAGAGATACCACTTTAAAAGGTATTTGTTTGTGTTCCCATTAAGTAATTGCCTTGAGGCTGCTGTTGTTGTGTCTTTCGGCTTTTCCCAGTTAGGGGTCGCCACAGCGGAACTCCGGTCCGCTAATGATTGGCAGTAGATTTTTACGTGCTGAATTGCCAGCCCTGACGCACAACCTTCAATGAAGGTATGCCCATTCACGCATGTCTCTGCACAGAAGACGCTCTAGCTGAGAATCGAACAGGACGTCTTACTGTGAGGTGACAACGCTACCGCAGCACCACATCTTATTTAAAATACTTAAGATTGTCATTTAATTCACTAAAGGCATTACAGAATGGTGTGAATGATTGAACAAACAGAAAAAGGCAAGCTAAGAAGCAGAACTGACTCTTTTCAACCTACCTTCAGAGTTTAACTCTTTATACTGCTTGCATCATTTAGGCTGCTGCATTAAATCATGATGTTATATGTTTTTTCTGCTTTGTGGTGCACTAAAGCAGTTACAGGTCAGGCCCACTTATTTGTATCCCCATAGTAACAGTGCATGGGAAGACTGGACTTGGATAATAGTGAAAAGCCTTACTTTTAACATTTATTTTGGGAATTCTTCAGCACATCACTGTCTGCACCACCAGATCATTAGTCTAGAGTTTGTAAAAACAAAATACGATCATATTTTTCAAGACTTTCTAACCCATTTGGAGTCTGAACATTACTTAGCAAGCTTTGTAAAGCAGTTGCCATCTATGCAGAATATTTAAACCACTTCAGAGTGATCACTGCATTTAAAACGTTTGATACAGCAACTTTGTCAGCACACTTACTAGTTTTCAAAACAAATCAAAATGAAGTGCATTTCAAGCTTTTAAATGGCCTGTACTATCATTTGCAGGTTTATATACCCACTTATTTCTTTTTTACCTGTACGTTAGAGCCTGCAAAATGAGAGCTTTGTTATGCGACAGTCATAGGTAAACAGGTCTCTGTATACCTCCAAGTGATTGTCTACCTCAGAAATTTGTCATGGTCAGGACTAGTCAGAGATAAAAAATAAAATAATAATTCTAGGTAAATTGTCATTTACTGTTGTGTAGTAAATCAGTGGAGTAAGGTTTTAAGCATAAACAATGTTGTGTGTGTATGGCCCCCTTTACTCACTGTTTCCATAGACCTTTTATATCTTTCAGAGATTATGGCTTAGGACTAGTTATTGATAAATGCTTGTTTTTGTCTTGCATGTTTTATTTGAAAAGACTCCTTTCTGGAAGTGCATTCTCTGAATCTGCATGCCTTTTCATTTTCCACCTTTATTCCAAGTCTGTTTTCGTCATCCGGTTAGTCTATTATAGCTCTTATTCAAAAGTCAGACTGGATAGTGTTCCTTTTGCATGCATTGAACTTCTGATGCCATATAACTTTTCTCCCTGGTATTCTTTTCACTTAAGCAATTCTTAACAACTTTGTTTACTTAGCCATGGTTCTCTCCGTTATTCCAATGGCCTGTTTTCTTATTGGAATTGCTCTCCTGTGAGTTTTTCCTTGAATGCATTGGAATGGTGTAATATGAGAACTGTGAAGCAAGCGTGTTGTTTTCATGTATGGAATTCTTTCGGCTTTTCCTGGTTAGGGGTTGCCACAGTGGATCACTGTTCGCTCATGATTGGCAGTGGAGTTTTACAGTGTTGAGTTGCTAGCCTGGTGCCCAGGCTTCCACGGAAGGCACACACATGCACGCACGCCTAGGGCCAATTTAGTGTGTCCAGTCCACCTACAGTATGTCTTTGGGATGTGGGAGGAAACTGGAGCAACTGAAGGAAACCCATGCGAGCACAGGGAGGACATGCAGACTCTGCACAGAAGGCACCCCAACCGAGGATCCAACCGGAGAACCTCTTGCTGTGAGGTGACAACGTTAATCGCTGCACCACCGTAGCCGCCCTGTCATTTTCATGTATGGTACTGTGTAAAATTCCAGATATTGGCAAAATCATGTGGCATTGGTTGATGTGAATGCAACAATGTCTTCAAGTGGGAAATTAGAGCACTTACCTGTCAATACTAAAAGAGTTTCTGTTGTATATCGGCCCATAAGTATATACTTGTGTTCATTCATTGTGCTTCTGGTGATTCAGACTTTTAGATGGGGACATACTTGTTTTACTGAGTATTAGCGTGGCAGACTTTTCCACATTTTTACATTTCTTTTACAGTCAAGACTCGTCTTCACTGCATATTCTTCTGCATCACCTACACAGACATTTGCTACTTTCTGGTCTCCATTTCCCTTCTGTTTAACCATTGGAAGATTAACTATCTTTAGAAGTTCTAATGGCTGTGCTGAGGGCATTATTAATAGTGTAGACTCCAATTAGTTCATGTACATGTAAAGGTGATTTATGTTTCTCTCTTCTATTTCCCTCATAGCAACTTTTCACTGGTAGTGGCACCTCCGAATTGTAAGCTTTTATTTGGATGAAATTTTCAGTTTTTCCATTTTTGAAATTGTCATTTCTTTTTGGTTTACTTAAAACCTAAGAGTATATTGACTTTTTCAAGTCAGTTTTCATTACTTCAGATTTCAGGTTTTGTGTTATTTTCCCTCTCATTTATTATGTGTACATGTATGTATCATCTCTTTCACATTTACTTTCTTCTGTTTTGGGTCTATATCAGCATATCGAATGCTGACAACGCCGAATGCAATTTAATTGAACTGAAATGTTCGAAATCTCAGAAGAGTGAACTGATGGAACATCGATTACTTTCCCAGGGAAAGAAATCAGTGTTCTGTGCAAAAAAAAAAAATTTTTTTCAATACTTTAAACACTGAGAGAAGTGGGGGGGCTGTGCTCCCCCACACCCCCCTACTTAAATATACCAACTGCAACACCGCACCACAGTAGAGGAAATAGCAAACTCCGATGACGGCCCACCGATTTCCCTGGGAAATAAATTGATGTTCCGTCAGTTCTGTCTTCTGAGATTTCGAACATTTCAGTTCGATTAAATTAAATTTGGCGTTTTCAGCATTTGAAATGCTGATAGGAACCCTCTGATGTTCTTCGTGTTTCACTGTTGCAGTCATTACATTTGGGTTATCTGCCTGCAGTAGCCCTCAGTCGGCCTGATTAACAAAGTCTTGGATCGTACGTCTGTTGCTCTCACTTCTTCCGTGACGTCAGGTCGTCAGGGGTATAAAACATGCAGCCGATGTTATTACATCAGTCTTTCTTGCCGTGCGGTGCCCGAAGTAGAAGCAGTTCGCAAGTTCCGGATGGCCGACTCCTGAAATTTTCGTTTTCGAGTTTCAGTACCAAAGTCTTCAACTAAAAGCCAAGTACCCCGTTGGGGAAACTTTTTCTTGCTCTAAACCAATGTCATTAAAAGTAAATAATTGCATTTCTTGTGGAAACAAATACCTCATATTCTCATTCGTACTCTATTCCTTGCCTAGGCCCTGACCACGACGTACCTCACTGTCGGTTTTGTGCCTTATTTAAACCACAAACTATCCGTTGTTGGTATATTTGCGCTTCTAAATTTTTGGTGCTCGATTCAGTTTATCCTAATATGTCTTCGGTAAGCCATCCGACTACCGGCATTCTGAAAAAACGCAAAGATAAAGACAGAGACCGGCCGCCCAGTTTGCCGGTACACAGTGAGGCACTTTCGCAGCCCCTGATGCCTGCTACTTCAGATTCGCAGGCCTCTACTGACACCTATTCGAAGTCCGGTATGCTGTGAGATGCTTCAACTGTAGAATCTGCGGATGTCTACCTTGGATGGATCTGGAGCCGCTGTACAGGCACCGGCTTCTGAGGGTGTATTCAGGCCTACTGACTTGCATATTAAACCGGCGCCATCTTCTTCAAGGCCTAAAACTCGAACCATGCCTAGAAAATTGATGCCTAGACTGCATGGTCAGGCCTCTCTGCCTAAAGAACAAATGATAAGAATGACTGAAGACCTTATTACTTTAATCAGGGGAAGCCAACCTTCCCTCTCTGAGACCTAGGACTGAGTTTGCTTATGATGTTCATCTCGCATACAGCTGCAGTCATAACAGATGGGTTTTCCTGCCGTCAGGCGGGTCCTCGGTCGGCCGAATTCCAAAGTCTAGGTCCGGCGTCGGATGTCGTCGCTTCTTCCCTGACATCAATGCGACAGGGGTATAAAAGAACCAGCCGACGCCATTTTCTTCAGTCTTTCTTGCCGCTGTGCCCGGCAGAAGCAGTTCGCAAGTGCCGGTCGGCCAGCTCCTGAGATTACGAATATTTTTCAACCGAAGTCTTCTTGAAAGCTAAGTACCGCTAGAAACTTTTCTTGCCTCAGACCGATGTCAGACAAAGTTAATAATTGTATTTCATGTGGGAAGCAAATACCGCATAAGGATTTCCATTCCCTCTGCATTCCTTGCTTAGGCCCAGACCACGCCTCTGCCTGTCGCTTTTGTGCTACATTCAACAGACGACTATTAAGCGTCGGGCGGAGTTCGCCCAACACTATTTTGGCAAAATGTTTAATTACATTATGTCGTCGGATACTCCGACTCCTGTTTTGAGTAAAAGATGCAAAGATAAGGACCGACATACGAGGTCCGCGACTTCTACCGACACCACGCTAAAGCCGACTACAGGTGCTCCGGTTCTCAGCGAGGCACCTACGCAGCCCCTGACTACCGATGACACTTCATTAGCGGTGTCTTCTGTGCCTGAGGTTGCAGGCTCTTCGGCCCACACCCCGACTACAGATACCGAAGCCACTCTTGGCGGGGAAACTCGGAGTTTAGACAGGCCTGCCACCTCTCAAGGTTTCTTCAGGCCTTCTTCTTTTTTTTCCATTAAGGCTTTCACTAAATCTAAAGCAGCCATGCATACTAAAAGACAAGCTCCACAGGGCCCCTCTCAAGGCCCCATGCCTAAAAAGCAGATGCTCAAAATGGCTGAGGATTTGATTACTCTTATCAGGGGTTCTCAACCCCCCTCGGACAAAAGGCCCAGAGTGGAGGAAGAATACCCTTCCTCGGACCAGGCCTCCATTACTTCAGAACATTCTGAAGACCAGGAACATTCATACTCCCCTTTTGAAGATTCTGATGCAGAGGAGTCCATTCCCTCTGTCTCCCCCCCTGAGGACTACTCTTTTGGGGAAACCTTGCATACCTTGAGGGAACACTTCCACTGGGAAGGCCAAGATTACTCAGACTCCAAGAAAAGGCTCAGGGATTTCCTCTTGCTCCCTCAGCACAGGCCTCTGGCTATCCCTCCTGTCTTAGACATACTAGATGATGTGTATTCAGAGGCCAGCCTTAACCCAGATTCTTTACCTCCAGCTCCAGTCAAGCCTGACAGGTATTACCGGGTTCCTGATTCACACCAATTCCTATACAAAAGCCATGCGGCTGACCCAGAAACTATTTCAAAGGGTCCCAAGGGAATTAAGGCCTCCACTGCCAAAAATCCATCCTAAACACATATTTACTCGTACCAAAATTCAAGATGCTCACATTATAGCAGCTTCTTCCCATGCTGGGCAAGGAGTCTTGGCTGGTAACATTGGACCTCAAGGAGGCATACCTGCATGTCCCAATCAGACAAGATTGCAGAAGATACCTCAGATTTCTTGCAAGTTCAACCCATTATCAATTCTCTGCATTGCCCTTTGGCTTATCTACTGCACCCAGAGTGTTCACGAAATGCCTGGCATCAGTAATTGCCTTCTGCAGACTTCAAGGGATACAAATATACCCATATTTGGACGACTGCCTGATCCAAGCGGACAGCAAACACATACTTCTGAAACACCTGACGTTTGTAATAATGTTGTTGAATTCTCTGGGATACACAGTCAACAAAAATAAATCAAGATTAATACCCTCTCAAACAATAATTTTCCTGGGTGCCAGCTTGAATACAAACACCCAGATGGCCTACCTCACGCCAGAGAAACAAGGGCAACTAACTCAGTACTTCAGAAAACTGGCAACCTTCACCAGGCTGACTGCAAGGAAAATCCTGCAGGCTCTGGGATTCATGGCATCTTGCATCCTGCTAATCCCATGTGCAAAGCTGCATATGAGGAAACTTCAATGGTACCTAAAAAACTTATGGTCTCAGCACTGCCACAGTTTGGAAACAATTATACCACTGATTCCATGTCTTCAAAAGGAATGTCTGTGGTGGGCTCAAGCATGCCAAAGAAACATAGGTCTCCCATTCTGCAAGCCTCAAGCAAATCAAATCACAACAGACGCCTCGGACTATGCCTGGGGGGTGCACATGACAGATCGGTGCATTCAGGGCAAATGGTCCCAAAAAGAAAAGCACCTACACATCAATCAAAAGGAAATGCTAGCAGTAATAAATGCTATTATGGCTTTCAAAGACCTACTGCATCCAGGCCAGCTATTGATAAGGACAGACAACACCACAGTGATGTGGTACATAAACAAACAGGGAGGAACCCATTCATATCCCCTATGCAGGCTAGCCATGTCTCTTTGGAACATGGCTCTGGAATTACAAATCCAACTTCAAGCACAGTTCCTGCCAGGCAAGGAAAACACGCTGGCAGACAACCTAAGCAGAAATGTGACAGATCCACATGAATGGAAGTTGCATCCTCAAGTCTTTACAAAGATAATTCAAGCATGGGGAAGGCCAGACATAGATCTCTTTGCCACCCACAGAAATTACCAATTGACAAGATTCTGCTCAAGGACCTTTCATCCACAGGCCTGGAAAGTGGACGCACTCTCTCTGTTGGACAACAATGACAGTATATGCCTTTCCACCTCTTCCTCTGCTGCCCAAAGTTCTATTAAAATCCAGAGCAGACAGACCAAAGATGATTCTCATTGCTCCAGACTGGCCAAGACAACACTGGTACCCACTCCTGAGGAGCCTGACGCATTCCCCACCATGGATACTTTCTCTAATGCCTCTTCTACTGACTCAGCACAACTTCAAAACTCTTCACAGTCAGCTGAAAACACTCAATCTAGCCGCATGGAGGATTCCTTAAATTCACAACAGACCCTACTCTCCAAGGAGGTGCAGGATGTCATTTTGGAGGCCAGAAGGCCTTCTACTAGAAAAGCCTACTCCGCAAAATGGAAACGGTTTTGTGCCTGGAATCAGAAAAAGGGTCAGAATCCTGGAATACTGCATCTACCTCAAATATTTACAGTACCTAGCTGAGATGCTAAGCAGTGGACTTTCATTCTCCTCCATCAAAATCCATGCCTCAGCCATTTCTGCAGAATACAACACTGATCCTCCTTTATTCTCTCACCCTCTCTTAAGACAGTTCCTCAGAGGGGCTAAGAATATAAAACCCCCAAGGAAGCAACCAGTACCTGCTTGGGACCTCAATTTTATTCTAGAAAAACTGACCCTGCCTCCTTTTGAGCCAGCTGCTTCAACAGAACTGCAATATTTGTCATGGAAAACAGCCTTCCTTCTGGCTATCGCCTCAGCACGCAGGGTTTCGGAACTACAAGCCCTCATGGCTGTGCAGCCTTTCATCATTTTCCATCAGGACAGAGTTTCCTTACGAACCAACCCTTCTTTTATGCCAAAGGTAGTATCCAGGGTAGCCTTGAATCAGGCTATCCACTTACCTACCTTTTACCCTAATCCACAAAACAAAGGGGAGAGACTACTACATTCCTTGGACATTCACAGATAGCTCCTTATTATTTGGACAGAACAAAGCCTTTCAGAAAATCAGAGCAACTCTTTGTGCCCTATGCTACAGGTGCTCAAGGGAAGCCTATTTCCAAACAGACAATCTCAAAATGGATAGCCCACTGCATACGCTTTTGTTACTCTTTTCATGGTAAAACTGTACCTACAGGCATCAGATCTCACTCCACAAGGGCCACAGCTACCTCTGCAGCTTTCCTCAGGAGGGTTCCTACCAAAGATATTTTGGAAGCAGCCACTTGGAGTTCTGTACATACTTTCTCCAAGCACTATCACCTACCATTATACTCCAAATCTAGAGCGGGCTTTGCCACTGCAGTCTTGCAGGGCATCCTGGCTCCTCCTAGTTCCACTTAGTGCCAACCACCCCTTTTTTAGCTTTGGGATTCTACCCATCTGTTATGACTGCAGCTGTATGCACGATGAACATAGTACAGTTTTGTACCTACCATAAATGTAGATGTTCGAGTGCTAATACAGCTGCAGTCCAGGTTTCCCTCCCTCCTTCCCCTCTTGGGACAGGCCTAATGGCTAACACCTCTTCATACAACCTGATTGGGGTATTCTAAGTGTTATTATGGTGTATTTGCTTGCAGCTACTGTTTTTTGATTATATTGCATTGCATTATTACATACATTTATGTTTTGCCTTCCTTCTGGGGGCACCTGATATCTGGGGCAAGAAAAACTGAAGAAAATGGCGTTGGCTGGTTCTTTTATACCCCTGTCGCACTGACTTCAGGGAAGAAGCAACGACAGCCGACGCCGGACCTAGACTTTGGAATTCAGCTGACCGAGGACCCGCCTGACGGCAGGAAAACCCATCTTTTATGACTGCAGCTGTATTAGCACTCGAACATCTACATTTATGGTAGGTACAAAACTGTACTATACTTCTGACCAGGATTCTGAAATTTCTGTTTCCTCTGATGACCAGGATTTACCCGCATCTACCTATGAGGATTCTTATGCTGAGGACTCTATTCCCTCTGCTTCCCCCCCAGAGGATTTCTCTTTTGGTGAAACCTTGCATACTCTCAGGGAGCTTTTTCGTTAGGAAAGTCAGGATTTCTCTGATTCTAAAAAAAGGCTTAGGGATTTCTTACTCCTGCCCCATAGATATACCTCCTGTACTGGACATTGTTGATGATGCCTTTTTGGAATCTAGCATGGCCCCTGACTCTCTACCTCCTGCTCCCGAAAACCTAATAGATATTACAGGGTTCCTGACTCTCACAATTTCCTTTTCAAAAATCCTACTGCGGATCCTGAAACCATTTCACAGGGACCCAAGGGCATTAAAGCTACAACTGCCAAAAATCCTAGCCCCTCTGATAGAGACTCCAGGGCACTGGATGGATGGGTAAGAAGGTATACACTTCTGCAACTTTGGCCATTAGGGCCTTGAATTGCCAGTTTCATGTGTTAAAGTATCAGCTGCATATTATTGGGTTGCTTAAACAGGAAATGATGTTGATTCCTGATTGTGCTGAAAATAAGGATTTACAGGATTTTATGCATTCTGCTGAACAAGTTGGTAAGCATACATTGCAATGTGGTTTTGATTCACTAGAGACATCTTGCAGGGCTGCGGTAACTGGGTCTGTACTTAGAAGGCATGCTTGGTTTAAGGAGCAATCCTTGCCAGATCATGTTAAAGCGAAATTACTGGATGCTCCCTTAAATCAGGGCCACCTGTTTGGCAACAAGGCAGAAGAAGTTCTTAAAAAGGTGGAGGAAAAAGCTAAATCTATGCAAACGGTTAAAGACTTTTTACAAGTACAAACTCCAAGATTTTAGTAGGCATTGGCCTTCTAAGAATTGGTCCTTTCCTGCCTCTTCCAGACCTTCTCAGTCCAAACCCAGATCCAACAGAGCACCCAGGCTTCAGTCCCAGGGGGTGCACATGACTAAGCAGTGAGGGGTCTCCACGTCCAAATTTGGGAGTAGTAAAAATCCCCCTATGGTAAACTGTCTCAATGACTTCTTTTTAAAACTTCCAAGTACTTCTCAACTGACTGCCCCTTTGGGGAGAAAGATTGCACTTCATGCAAAGAATGGGGACTCATTGCCCAGGATAAATGGGTTTTAAAGAAAGTGTCCCAAGGATGTAGATTTCACTTCCACACATCACCAACTCCAAGCGGTTGGCCGGGTCTACCTCCAAAGCAGTGGGCAGAGGCCCAAAAGTAAGTACTCTCTCTTAAGCATAGGGGCTATTCAGTTGGTACCAGAAGAGAAAAAGGGACAAGGTTTCTACTCGAGATTTTTCCTGGTACCCAGAAAAGAAAATTCATGGCATCCTATCCTGGACCTGCCTACTCTAAACACCTTTTTGGTGATTCCAAAATTCAAGATGCTGACTCTTCACCAGTTGCTTCCTATGCTAAGCAAAGATGCCTGGTTGGCAAAACTAAATTTAAAGGAAGCATACCTGCACATCCCAATCGGGGAATCTTTCAGAAGATACATACGCTTCAAAGCAGGCTACATGCACTGTCAGCTCTCTGCACTGCTCTTTGGCTTATCTACTGCGCCCAGGGTATTCACAAAATGCCTAGCTCCAGTCATTGCATTTTGCAGGCCAAGAAATATTCAAATATACCAATACCTGGACGATTGTCTAATTCAGGTAGAAAACCAGGACATACTTATGAATCATCTGGCTTTTATACAGAGGGTGCTAACTTGTCTGGGGTACACCATAAACAAAAAGAAATCACACCTGGCACCCTGTCAACAAATTATATTCCTGGGAGCAAGCTTGAAAACAACTTCCCAGATGGCTTTTCTCATGCCAGAGAAACATTCACTTGACAATCTACTTCAAACAAGTGGTCACAAAAACCCTGCTATCTGCAAGGCAAATACTACAAGCCTTGGGGTTCATGGCCTCCTGCATTCTTCTAATTCCATATGCAAGACTGCATATGAGGAAACTACAGTGGTATCTAAAAAGCCTATGGTGTCAACATTCTCAGGATCTAGAAGCAATGATTCCTATCATTCCTTGTCTATGCCTAGAGTTCCTTTGGTGGGCAGAGGCCTGCCACCAAAACAAGGGACTACCATTCACACCACCCCCTGCCGCCCAAACCCTAAACAGACGCATCAGACTATGCGTGGAGGGTGCACCTGGCAGTGAAGTGCATTCAGGGCAAATGGAACCCAATTCAAATGCACCTTCACATCAATCATAAAGAAATGTTAGCTGTACAGAATGTTCTGACAGCCTTCAAGGACCACATTCTTCCAGGACAATTAATGGTAAAGACAGACAACACCACTGTTATGTGGTACATAAACAAGCAGGGGGGTACACATTCTTACCCCCTCTGTAGACTAGCCATGGCATTGTGGAACACAGCCTTGAGCTACCAAGTACATCTACAAGCTCAATTCCTGCCAGGAAAACTAAGTACACTGGCAGATGGACTAAGCAGAACCCTCATGGACCCACACGAGTGGAAACTGGAACCAAGGATTTTCAACTTGTTGACAAGCAAATGGGGGAGCCCAGATATAGACCTGTTTGCCTCCCCCCAGAGCTATCAATTGGAAAAATTTTGTGCAAGGACTCCCCACAAACAAGCTTGGAAAGTGGATGCTCTGTCCTCCAGCTGAAAAAAACTGTCAGTTTATGCCTTTCCTCCTCTGCTTCTGCTCTCCAAAGTACTACTAAAGATCAAACAAGACAAACCAAGGATGATTTTGATTGCACCAGCCTGGCCACGCCAACACTGGTACCCCCTCCTGCACAGTGCGTCACTGTTGGCCCCATGGCACCTGCCTCAGTCTCCTACCCTGCTGTCTCAGCAGGAGAACCAGATTCTGCACCTTCAGCTTCAAACATAGCAGCCTGGCTAATTACCTAAGCTCTCCTTTACCATCCCTCAGTAAACCAGTGATGGATGTCATTTTATAGGCAAGGAGGCCCAGTACTAGAAAATCTTATGCTGAAAAATGGAAAAGATTCTGTGCCTGAAACCAATCTCAAGGGATGAGCACAGCAGTGCCCAATTTACCTCGGACTTTACAATACTTAACTGAAATGCTTCACAAGGGCCTGTCTTTTTCCTCAATAAAAATTCACGCCTCAGCCATTTCAGCTCATTATAACACAGAACCTCCCCTCTTCTCTCTTCCACTGTTCAAGCAGTTCCTCAGAGGGGCCAGAAATTTAAGACCACCCAGGAGAGCTCCAACTCCAGCCTGGGACCTTAACATTGTATTGGAAAAACTCACCCTTCCTCCTTTCGAGTAAACTGCTACTGCAGATTTAAAATTCCTTTCTTGGAAAACAGCTTCCCTTTTAGCCATCACTTCAGCAAGAAGGGTATCTGAATTACAGGCCCTTATGGCAGTGGAGCCTTTCATCATCTTTCATGCGGACAGGGTGTCCCTCAGGACAAAGGTGGTATCCAGTGTGGCCTTTAATCAGTCCATTCATTTGCCTACCTTCTTTCCTAATCCACAGAACAAAGGGGAATGGATACTGCACTCCTTAGATGTGCACAGACAACTTAGATCCTACTTGGATAGGTCTAAACCTCAAAGGAAATCTGAACAACTGCTGGTGGCATTTGCTGCAGGGACATAGGAGAAGGCTATTTCAAAGCGAACCATCTCCAAATGGATAAGCCATTGCATTCATTTCTGCTTTTAGCACTATGGAAAACTTATCCCACAGGGGATCAGATCCCACTCAACCAGGGCTGCATCTACCTCTGCAGCCTTTCTCAGAGGCGTACCTACCAGGGACATCATAGAAGCTGCTACCTGGAGTTCTGTACATATTTTCACCAAGCATTACCATTTGCCAATTTTCTCTAAATCCAGAGCTGGCTTTGTCACTGCAGTTTTGCAGGGCCTTATAGCTGATCCTATTGCTATCTAAATTCCTCCTCCCATCCTTAGCTTTAGGAATCTACCCAAATGTAATGACTGCAACAGTGAAACATGAAGAACATAGTACAGTTGTGTACACTTACCATAAATGTAGATGTTCAAATGTATTCACTGTTGCAGTCCTGGTTACCCTCCTTCCAGCCCCCTGACTTAATTTGGCTATACCTCTTCTCTCCTTTTCAGTGCTTAAAAGCTTTTTGGTGTATTTGTTTTTTTGTTTCAGGTATAACCTTGTATATTTATAGATTTAATTGCCTCCCATTAGGGGAGCACTTGACATCTGGGGCAAGAAAAACTGATGTAATGACGTCGGCTGCATGTTTTATACCCCTGATGACCTGACGTCACGGAAGAAGAGACAGCAACCCGATGTAGGACCCAAGACTTTGTTAATCAGGCCTAACTGAGGGCTACTGCCAGCAGATAACCCAAATGTAATGACTGCAACAGTGAATACACTCGAACATCTACACTTATGGTAAGTGTACACAACTGTACTTTTCATTTCAACTTTCCCTGACACTCTGTATATAGTCTTCTTTATTGTCTGCTGTAACTTTTATCCTGTTTTACTGAAACACTTAACACATTACTTTTTCTACAGCTCTTTCCCTTGGGTGGCCATAGTCCTTTGTGCAGGAGTTATTTCTAACAGTATCTACAGACTGACCTCTTACTTTCTTTTTTTGTTTGTAATATTCACGCACATATTTTCTGATTCACTTTTTCAGGTTTGTCATTTAAAATCCTATTTTTCATTTTTCTCAACTTCTAAACTTAAATTTCATATTGTAAATGTCTTCTTTAATATACAGGGATTGTGTTTTTTCTTGCAAATCGCAAACTTCCATATATGTATATATGTTTGTATTTACGTGTATATATGTGTGCGTTAGTAACTGTTCTGTCTTGCAGAATAACTGCACCAGTTCCATTATGGCTGACATCTTCTTGTAATGCGACTTATTTACATCAAAATATTTAGTTGTATTTACCTTTTCCCCAACTATTGAAGCACTTATTGCTCTCTCTTGTTACTCTTGTTTCAGTATTTTCCTTAATGGCAAACTTATTTCTGATGTGCGTGGAGTAAACTTTGAAAGATACTTTATCCTGCCAATAAGTGTCATGGCAACTTGCTGATCCCCTGAGAATTTACAACTGTTGACCCAGCTTTTTCACTGTCTGGATTCAAACCGTCTGACTTTAAGTCTTGATCAATGTGTCTCAGTTCTGTGACTCCCAGTTTTACACTTTCTTAATCACACCTATGTGTCTCATGTAGGTCACCTTCTTGACTGTACTCCTCAAAGTTGGTGGAACTTTCTTATTCAGCATTCATTACTTTTAACACTGCCTGTGTGGAATTAAGTCTATTTATATATTTATTTTATTTTACATTTGTTTACCGGGATAGTCCGACTGGATACACGTCCATTTTCAGTGGAGGCCCGGGGGAGAAAAGCTCCACTTAGACAAACTTACATAGATTACACAGAAGTTAGCAAACTATTAAAAACAAAGTGGTTATATACAATGGTACAATGACTTAGAAGTGTTCTCTAGTAGGGACTCACAATTCTCATGGACAGACACAATTAAAAGTAAGAGACATCAGATTGGAAGCAGAGCTTGGTGACGTAGTTACAAGTTATGATAATTACAGAATATGCTTTCAGCTTATAACTTAATCACGGTTAGTACATGGGCATAGTTAATTCACTTTGAGTTACTGTTTGAGGTTTTTTTTAAGAGACACTTGGAGGATTGTAGGGTTATATAGTTTGGCAATGAATTCCAGGTTTTGCCAACGAAGTTGGCAAACAGGGATTCACCAGCAGTTATTAGCTTTGTGGGTTTGGACCAGTAGTTTATCGGCTGACCGTAGGGGATCTCAGGTTGCTATATGGCTTAATATTTTTAAGTGAAAGGGTATCCTTGGGGTGGTACAAACTTATGTGCGCTATTAAGAGTTGATTGAATTGAATTACGCTGGGCAGTTCTAGCCACTCTAGTTGTTTAAGGTTCTGGCAGTGGTGGGTTCTATAGGTGGAGTCAGTGGCGAATCTGGCAATATGATTGTAGCTATGGGACAGCTTACCTAGTTCGGATTTGTTGAGGTTTGAGAGTACAGGCGAGGCATATAAAAGAGTTGAGAATAGGTGTAATCGGGCGATTGCAGTCCTAGCCAGTGGGGTTACAAATGTCTTGTTTCTATACAGTGATCCAAGCTTCTTATTGATGGTCTGTATGGTTTTGTTGACCTGTAGGTCAAACTTGATATTGCCTATGATAACCCGTAGCAGTTTGGTGTGATGATCTGGGGAAGTAGTGATACCATTGTTAGATGTGACAGAGAATGAAAGTGTGGTAGATCTAGTGAGGGAGAAGAGTAGAAGTTTAGTTTTATTGGGATTTAGAAGTAGGCGTTGGTTGGTGACCCAGTTCTCGATAGTGGTAAATGTATTTTGGGTTAAGGTTTGCAGTTCAGATGGGGAGGTGGCTGAGCAGATCAGAGTGGAATCCTCTACATATTGAATGCAGGTAGCTTTAGGGATAGCAGTGTGAAGGGTGTTGATAAAATAGAGAAGAGTAGTGGACCTGAATGGACCCTTGAGGGACACCAAGCGTGAGAGGTAGTTGGCTGGAGAGTTTGCCCTGCCATAGTATTGCCTGTTGTCTACCAGTCAGGTAGGATTGGAACCAATGGATATAGGCTTGTTGAGGGAAATAGATTTTAGTGAAAGAATGAGAAGTTCATGGTTGACCATCTCAGAGGCTTTTGATAAGTCAAGAAAGAAGGCGGAGGTTGGCCTATAGTCATTCCTGTTTTGGTTTATGGCAGTAGTAAAGGAAAGTAAGGCTGAGGTGGTGCTGTGGTATGGCCTGAAACCATGCTGGGAGTTGGATAGCAAGTTATTCTGTGTTATTCTGTGTAAGGTATTGCATTAGTTGCTTGTGTACACATTTCTCCATTATTTTGGCTAGTGGGGAAAGAATGGCAATGGGTCTATAGTTGGATTTGTCTGAGAAGCTACCACCTTTATGGAGTGGGATGATGTGAGATATTTTCCAGAGGGAGGGGATAGCGTTTTTGGATAAGGTTCTGTTGATATGGATAGATATGGGATATGCAGTGGCATCTGCAGCTATTTGTAGGTACTCTGCAGGGAGGAGGTCAGCAGCGAGGGTGGTAGGTTTTAGTTTTTTTTTTTAGAAGTGTTTTGATAAAACTAGTGGATATTGGTTGTAAGCTAAATTCGTAGTGATTATTGGGTAGATTAGGCATGTGGTTTAAGTTAGAGGGGGTTTGTTGATTTGCTAGGGATTGGATTGTTTCAGTGAAAAAGTTATTAAAGGCGCTAACTGTGGTCTCTGGGGAACTATGGGTGTAGTTAGCCGGGCTTGGGGTGGTGGAATGACCTGGATGAAGTAGTTGATTTAAGCCTGCCCAGATCTTTTGAGGGTTGTTATGGTGTTTTTGTAGGAGATTTTGGTAGAAGCTTTTTTTATCCAGTAAAATAAGATTTTTTTTTTATCATTCCTGAGTTGACGATATTTTAGATGGTCAAGTGGGGCTTTAGTTGTTCTCCAGCTTGCCCAGGCTCTGTTTCTAGTTTTGATTTTAGCTTTGGTATCTTTTGTGAGCCATGGTGCTGTATTTGATCTAGTTTGTATTATACGTGCTGGAGGATGGGAATCAAGGATACTTAGGAATTTAGTGTTAAAGTGATCTATGGCCTCCTCTAATGTTAGATTTTTTTTAGTTTTGACCAGTCAACTGCTTTTAATTTGTTTTGGAATATAGCAGTGTCAAAGTTTTTCCTGTTTCTAACTGTTTTATATTTGGGCTGGTGAGGGTTTCCTGCCTTATGTTTTATGATATAGGTTAGACAATGGTCGCTTAGGTCATCAGGGAGAGTACCAGCTGTGAACAGTTGGGGTTGGTTATTAGCTAGGATCCAGTCTAGGATACTTTCCCTAGTGGCTGGTTTGTTTATCCTAGTGGGAGAGGTTATGGTCTGTTTAAACCCAGACAAGTTTATATGGGTGAGGGGGGGGGGGTCGGAGGAGCAGGGGTGCCAGTCGGTGTTAAAGTCACCAAGAACTATGGTTTCTTCTGGATATATAGTGGATAACCAGTAAAGGATATCTTCTAGGGTATTAAGGTTGTTGCCTGGCGGAATGTATGCACAGACTATGTTCAAGTGCTTGTTTTGGTTAATCTGTAGCTTGGTTATGAGGAGTTCCGTGTTATTGAATTGGGGATGTTGAATGGTGTCTCTATTAACGGTTAGAGTATTTTTGTAAAGGACTGCTATCCCACCTCCTTTCCTTGTAGCATGGTCTAACTGATGAATATTGTATCCTGGATGTAGCATCTCATTGTCAGTAGTACAGGGTTTTAGCCAGGTTTCCGTAAAACACATAATATCCGGGGAGTGGGTTGCTAGGAGGGCGTGTAGGTTGGGAATCTTATTATTAATATTTCTAATATTTAGGTGAAATGCTAGGAGGGAACTAGTGGGGAGTATACATGGGTAGCTTGACTGTGTGGGGGTTGTGGTAGGGGAGTGGAGGTTATTGGGTGTGGTTAGGGTGAATGTCTCCCTGTGTATCTAAGGTTATAGTGACAGGATATTCTGAGCTTTAGGAGTTTGTTTATAAGTTTTATACAGTGTTTGTCTTTAGGATTATATGTTTTGTGGCTGTACAGGGGTGGTATTTTATAGAGGGTGGTATATTCGGTGTGCTGGGGATGGTAAAGTGTTTGGTGTTGTGTGAAGTCGTGGGTGTTTGACAGTTTGGGTAGTGAATACCACGGTCAAGTGTTTGTTCGTAGGTAGTTGTTGTGTCTTTCGGCTTTTCCCGGTTATGGGTCGCCACAGCGGAACTCTGGTCAGCTAATGATTGGTAGTTGAGTTTTACGTGCCGAGTTACCAGCCCTGACGCATAACCTTCAACGAAGGTACACCCATTCACGCATGTCACCATGAAGAAGACGCTCTAGCTGAGAATTGAACTGGACAGCGTCTTACTGTGAGGCGACAACGCTACCGCAGCACCACCACCGCGGGTTTGTTCGTAGGTAGTGAGATGGTAAAATAGAAACAGTATGGCATTAGGGTAATTAGCATTTTTTTTGCTTATTTGCATTCTGTTAGGGTGGGGCGGGCCAAATTTTGATGGCTGACTGTGTTAACAGTGTGTAGAAGGATGGGAGAGAAGGAAATGGGTTGGGGGGGGTTGTTCAGTGATGTGTGAGGTGCTGATTGGTAGTTAGCAGGAGGGGAGTGGCAAAGTCTGGTTTATATTTAGCACTAGTGGGGGCGGGGGAATTTGGGGGCAGGGAGGGGAGCGGAGCGGGACTAACACGGACTCCGAGAGTTACCTTGGGCTTTTGGTTTGTATAATTGTATGTAAGCAATGTTTTTGGCTGTACTTTAATTTCTTTTATTGTTTTTATGTTTACACAAATTTTTAGGCTAATTGTAATAGGATCCTAGGGGTAAACTAGCAAATTTAGTCAATATGGAGGGAGCCAAATTACTGTGGGGACAGCCTAGAAGCAAAACTTTACCAAATTAAAAAGTAAATGCTTGGGACTGGAACACTCTGTGAGTGTAAGGGTGATTCAAGGTATTATAGCACAGTCTAGTGGCAATTGGCTGGATTTCTTCATTGTTGTTGTGCATACACCTTTAAGCCTCAGTAGTTTTCAAAAACTAAATTGTAATTCACCTATTACAATAGAAAAGCTGGAGGGAGTCAGGTTCTTGCTTCCCAGAGGTTTCACTTCGTTAAGATAGCCAGCTTCAGTGGAGAAGGTAGAAATTGCTTTATGCAGTTAATCCCAGGTGTGTGTGTGTGCGGGGGGGTCACGCAGGAAAGAAACCCGTACGTATAAGTGATTTTGTCACAAATCTTTTATATAATAATTTGAATAAGTAAGTGATTTGCACACTGATTGCTTCAGTTTACTCTCATCCAGATTCAGTGCTTTAGACATTTTAGCAGACGCTTTATGCATTGCTACATTATCTAGGTTAATCACTACACTTAGAGTATTAATTTTGAGGTACTTCATCCAGATTTCCAGCTGATTCTCTGAACACTTCTTTTCTTTGCTCTTTTCTTACACACACTGTTAACTTTGTGTATTTTCTCAAACTAGATAATGCCCACAAATAACTTTGTTTCATGATTTTCTTCCTGTACGCAGTTTCTTCATTGAAAATGTATTTCTTTCATGTCACACTTTTCGGCTAAATTGTGTCCTTTCTGACTGATGAGCACTTCTGGCACATTTATTGTTATCATGCCTATAGCTTCATGTCATGGAAACACATTGGAGACGTGTTTCTCATGCTTTACTTGCACCTTGGTGCACATATGACTCATTTTACTCTGTTTTATGAACAATTTTATATACTTTAGATTCTTCTGGGTGCTGTTAAATGTGACAAAGCAATTTCCCTCAATCTGCACACATCTATCACTTCATTTAACACTGAATCTGATGTTTTCAACAAGCTGACCATTGTCTGATTGTAGCTTGTACAACACAAGATTCTTTCTTGCAGTAATGAGTCATGTAAATTTATAGACTTGAGAATCTTTGGCTCAGTTCTTTAATTCAGTCATATAAACATTAGTGGAACTCAATGGGACATTGTGCTACATGAAGAATAAATACTAAATGTATGGTGGTTGTTTTCTCAAAGTTAGCCATAAAGCATCTGACTCATCCTTGCAGTATTCTCTCTTCTCCATCTAAATTACTAAATGATCACACACACACACACACACACACACACACACACACACACACACACACACACACACACACACACACACACACACACACACACACACACACACAGAGCGGTGCAAGAATAAATGCTAGAACAGTACTGCAGAGGTTACTGAATCCCACAGTAGTTAGTTGATCAGCTTGGGTCCTTCCCACCACAAACACTGCACACAGATCATCCATAGCCCCAGAGGCTGTGGACCAGTCCCCCTACAGCACAAACCAATCCATGACAAATCTTTTCTGTTGCACTCATTTTTCCCTGAACAGTATTGAAGGTGTATAATTTGCTTTCCATGTAGTATTTTTTTGACATATACTAAGTGCAGTTTACTTAGGATGGACCTCTCCATGGCTTCTTTGCATTACTTTCTGTACTTTCTATGCCTCTACGTATCCTTGCTTCACTGCGTCACCTTTTTCATTGTTTTGATTAATTTTACCATCAGTGTCTACCTCTTATGGTCCTCCTTTCATTAAGAGTAACCAAGACTGCACTTGAAGCTGTCCATCTAACAATTTCATTTCTTCCAGAAACTGACTAGCCCCCCCTTGAGACTTTCTGTTTGCAGTTCATCCAGTCCAAGAAGGTGACCATTGGCTTCTTGGGATAGTCAGTTTTCTGTTTTTCCTGACCATATTTCTGTGGCTGGATATACTCATCAATCTCAAGTTTTTTTTCAGTGATTACGCCATTCAAGGTTATGGATGATTGCAACTAATACTGATGGCTACATTACTTTGCTGTTCCCCTTACCGACCCTGGTCTTGCCAGTTTTCTTCTTATTGTTTGTTTTTGGGTACAGGATTCCTTACCAGCAGAGGCATAACTGCCTCATCTAATGCCCAGAGCAATCGTCAGCATTACTGAGGAGCAAAAAAAAAAAAAATCTGCAGTCTGGTGGCTGGTACTCCTAAAGTGCATGAGGTCACCAGCCAACCAGGTCCTGTTTCTCATCCCACCTCCTGCCCCTCCTTAGCTATGGAGCAATTAAAAAAATAAATAAAATAAAAAAGATGGCTGCAATCATGCACCTGGGGGCTCCTGAAATACAGGAGCCAGTCAGGTCCTTTTCTGTGCTCTGCCCCAGACCTTCCTTCCTTAGATATTAGTTAAACAAAAAGCAAGCAGTTTGCTACAGATCTGATTCCATACAGAGCACAACCGTGCACAGGTATGACCACAAATGCAATATAAGCTTTTAAAAGCTAGTGTGCTCTAAAGAACAGTTGAGATCGGATTGCTGATGTGCTCCTGAACAATTTGCGCCTGGGATGGTTGCCTCCTTCTGTCTGCCCTAACTTTGTTAAAACATATCTATATTATTTTACACGCTCAGAAGAACGAACAACACATAATCGACCCCATGTAAGCGAAAGCTTACAACGTCGAAACTTCATAACAGCGATTTTTTTTTTTTCAAGGGAAAAAAATCCCTGTTCCAAAACAACAAAAACAAACTGTAAAACATTACATAATGTGGGGGGGCTGTGCAACCCCTACACCCCCTACTTAAATATACCAACTCCAAGATCGCACTACAGTGCCGAAAAGGCAAAGTAGCAAAAGCTGCCAAACAAATTCTTTCCCAGGGAAAGAATTCACTGAACAGCCGCTTCGCTATTTTGCCTTTCGCGCTTTTCAGTTCGACAAAGATGCATTCGACAACCTGCGTCTGCAACAGCGTAGTAGGGAGCCGTTAAAACTACTGTTATGTATTCTCCTTCAAGGCATTTCAGTTCACTCACTGGCAGTGAGGCCTCCTTTTCCATGGATTCCTTCTTACGCATGCAGCAATTGACAGACCAATTTTACTGTGCAGCTCCTCACTCTAGATTTTCCAAGTATAACTCATATTCGTCCCACAGTCCTTTTTCTGCTTAGGTCGTGTCCCACAGCAGAGATCGGTATTCCCTTCAGTTTATTTTGCCTTTTTATTAAAGTGTATTTTTTTCAACTGTCATTCTTACTGCACTTTATTGTTCCCTACTCCTGATTAGACTCATTTTACTAGTCCATGTTTATATAATATATGTATATAATGCACGGGTCTACTTCAGTTTACCGAATTAACATATGATTGAAATTGAAAACAAGACACCAAAACGGCACAACAGTGAATGTTCACAAACCCGAAACCTCAAAAACTCAAGAGACAGAAAAACCAGCAGCAGATGTTACACACACATTTTTTTTTTTTTTTTTTTTTTAATCTCCCAGTTTTTGAATGGAGATCATGGTACAGTGAGGATTGGGAAATTCACCTTTTTCCCCACTGTAGTGCAATCTCTGAGTTGGTGTGTGTGTGTGTGTGTGTGTGTGTGTGTGTGTGTGTGTGTGTGTGTGTGTGTGTGTGTGTGTGTATATATATATATATATATATATATATATATATATATATATATTTTGCAGGGAGGTGTTAGGGGTGCTGGGGGGCTTGCAAAAAAACATAGAAAAAGGTTGTTGTGAAGCTAAGTAGAACAACACATTAAAAAACAAGAAATCCCCAATGCAGCTGAAGGTCGCTCAGTAAAATAAAGGTGCAAACAAATGAGAAAACAATGAACCAAGTGCCCACGACTGCTGATATCATACAGGACTTTATTGCAAATTAACAGGATAAGCGCTTTCACACAAAAATGTTCTTCATCAGATCCTTTAACACAAGCATTGTATGACCATTTATATAATAAAAACCAAAAACAATTATCCAATTAAAAACATCCATTAATTACTGATGTGATCTATGCTTTTTAAGTAGTGGCTTTATAGGAATAACAGCATTAAGCCCTGGAGGCTTATGTGTCTGTAGCCTAGTAAATCTGCTTAGTCTCTGCCAGCTCCAGCCTGTTATTAAAATCCCCCCAGTATAAGTGGACAGAAAACATTTTAGAGATGCTATCCCCATATCATGAGGTATAATAGTAAATGGACTCTGTCCATGGTGACAAGCAATACATTATCTGAAAACTTACCACAGGTTCTACTAAAATCACCCAGGTTGCTCAGTGTTCAGTATCTTTCAATACAGCATTTAGGGGATATAAGGCGTAATAATATACTTAATGCATTAGCTAATCATATCTCCCTGCATTCTGACCATGTCTTTGAATTTTTGGTTTTGCAAATGGTACCAGTGGATATGAGAGGGGGGGATTTAATAACAGGCTGGAGCTGGCAGAGACCAAGTGGATTTACTAGGCTAAAGACAGATAAGCCTCTAGGGCTTAATGCTGTTATTCCTGTAAAGCCACTACTTAAAAAGCATAGATCACATCAGTAATTAATGGATGTTTTTAATTGAATAATTGTTTTTGGTTTTTATTATATAAATGGTCTTACAATGCTTGCATTAATGGATCTGATGAAGCACAATTTTGTGTGAAAGCGCTTATCCTGTTCGTTTGCAATAATGTCCTGTATGATATCAGCCATGATAGACGCTTGCTTAAGTGTTTTCTCATTAGAACACCACATTCATCATTTCATTGGAATGACAGTCATCTGGAAAGTGCTCCTTATTTGCTGCAGAAGTTGCTGTAAATCAGTGTAGTTTAAAGGGACAGACATTGGTTTCTCCTTCAATGGATTGAATGTGTTTGTTTTGATCTTGTGAATGTTCGATGTTCTTCGTGTTTCACTGTTGCAGTCATTGCATTTGGGTAATCTGCTGGCAGGTTGCCCTCAGTCGGCCTGAATTCCAAAGTCTTGGGTCCTGCGTCAGTTGCTGTCTTCTCTTCCATGTTGTCAGGGGTATAAAGCATGCAGCCGATGCCATTTTCTTTAGTCTTTCTTGCCACGCGGTGCCAGAAGCATTTTGCGTTTCAGAACCGAAGTCTTCACCAAAGCTAAGTACCCCGTTGAGGAAACTTTTTTCTTGCTTTTTATCGATGTTGGAAAAAGTTAATAATTGTATTACTTGTGGGAAGCAAATACCTCATTAGGATTTCCATTTATACTGTATTCCTTGCCTAGGCCCTGATCACAACGTGCCTGGCTGTCGGTTTTGTGCTAGATTTAACCAACGCACTATTAAGCGTCGGTATATTTTTGCATCAAAGTATTTTGGAAACAGATTTAACTACCCAGAAATGTCGTCTAATAGCAATCCAACTACTGTAGTACATAAAAAACGCAAAGAAAAGGACAGAAAAAGGCAGTCGAGATCCAAAACCGACGACGAAGCTTCTCCTAAGCCAGTCGCCGGTATGCCGGTACTCAGTGAGGCACTTTCACAGCCCCTGATACCCGCTACCTTCGAGTCGCAGGCTTCTACCGACACCCATGTGGAGTCAGGCATGCCGCAAGATACTCAAGGTATTGGACCGACGGATGTATCTCCCTCGGATGGGTCTGGAGCCACTGAGCAGGCACCGGCTTCTGAGGGTGTATTCAGACCTCAACATTTATATATCAAACTGACGACAGCTGCAAAACCAAAGACCAAGGCAACTTCTAAAACTAAAAAACTGGCGCATGAGCCACGTACACAGGCCTCTTTGCCTAAAAAAACAGATGATCAAAATGGCTGAAGACCTTATTACTTTGATCAGGGGTACCCATCCCCCTCCAGATAAGAGGCCTAGGCAAGACCCTGATTATGAATCTTCAGATCAGGTTTCTATTTCTTCTGATTCCACTTCTGATCAGGAATTATCTGTACCTCCCTATGAGGATTCTGATGCTGAGGAGTCTATTCCATCTGCATCTCCTCCAGAGGATTATTCATTTGGAGAAACCTTGCATACTTTGAGGGAGCATTTTCACTGGGAGAGTCAAGACTTCTCAGAATCAAAAAAGAAGCTCAGGGATTTTCTTCTTCTCCCTCAGCACAAGCCTTTAGCCATTCCCCCTGTTTTAGACATTGTGGATGATGTGTTTTCGGAGTCGAGCTTGACCCCTGATTCCTTACCTCCAGCTCCCAGTAAGCCTGACCGATATTACAGGGTCCCCGACTCACATAAAGTTTTATTTAGAAACCCTGCTGCTGATCCTGAAACTATTTTACAGGGTCCAAAGGGAGTTAAGCCCTCAACAACAAAAAATCCTACCCCCTCTGACAGAGATTCAAGGGCACTTGACAGATGGGGAAAAAAGGTTTATTCATCTGCAACCTTGGCAGTCAGGGCCTTAAACTGTCAATTTCATATGCTTAAGTGCCAACAGCATGTTATGGGATTGCTGAAACAGAAAATTATGTTGATTTCAGAATGTGCAGAAAATAAAGAATTGCAGGAATTATTGCATGCAGCTTAACAAGTTAGAAAGCATACTTTGCAATCTGGTTTTGATTCCTTAGAGGCCTCCTGCAGGGCTGCAGTTACTGGATCTGTGATAAGGAGGCATGTCTGGTTAAAAGAACAAAATTTGCCTTAAATAGCTAGATGCACCTTTATAGCATGATTCTGTTTGATATTAAGGCAGAAGAGGTTTTAAAGAAAATTTAAAGACAGAGCTAAGTCTATGCAAACTGTTAAAGACTTCTTACAAGTGCAGCCACCAAGATTCAGTAGACACTGGCCTACAAAAAATTGGTCCTTTCCTGTGTCAGACAGAACTCAAAGGGGCAAATCCAGAAGCCCAAAAGGTTCCATATACCAGGCGCAAGATTCATAAAAGTCAAAGAGATGGGGCGCATCCACCTCCAAATCAGGGGGAGAGAAAGCGCATACCTACAGAAAACAGTCCCAATGACTTCCCTCTGCCTACACCAAGCACGTATCTTTTGACAGCACCCTTAGGGGGAAAATTAGCACTTTTTGCTCAAAATTGGTAGTTAATAACCCAGGACAAGTGGGTACTAAACATAGTATCACAGGGATACAGATTTCATTTCCACACTCTGCCAATGGCAGACATTTGGCCAGATCTGCCCAAAAATCAGTGGGCAGAGGCACAGAAACAGGTTATGTCCCTCATGGATATGGGGGCCATTCGACCAGTACCAGAACAGGAAAAAGGACAAGGTTTTTACTCAAGACTGTTCTTGGTACCCAGCAAGGACAAGGCCTGGCGGCCAGTACTGGATGTATCAATTTTGAACACATACCTGGGCATTCCAAATTTCAAAATGCTGACTTTGCAGCAGCTTCTGCCCTTGCTGAGCAAGAATGCTTGGCTCGTGACATTGAACATAAAAGAGGCATACCTGCATGTCCCAATAAGACAATCGTGCAGAAGATACCTCAGATTCAAGGCTGGCTTAATGCATTACCAATTCTCTGCACTGCCCTTTGGCTTATCTACTGCGCCCAGGGTCTTTACAAAGTGCCTGGCACCAGTAATTGCATTTTGCAGACAAAGAAGTGTACAAATATATCCTTACTTGGACGACTCTCTCATTCAAGCAGAGAACAAGGACACTCTCCTTCGACAACTGGCGTTTGTGAAAAGGATTCTAACATGCCTAGGGTACACAATAAATGAAAAGAAATCACAACTGGTACCATCTCAAAATATAACATTCCTGGGTGCAAGCTTGAATACAACTGCCTAGATGGCCTACCTTATGCCAGACAAACAAAGGCAACTGACTACTTACTTCAAACTGATGGCAACAAAAACCCAGTCTTCTCAAGACAAATTCTGCAGGCTCTGGGCTTCATGGCATCCTGCATCCTACTAATTCCATATGCAAGACTGCATATGAGGAATCTTCAATGGTACCTAAAAAGTTTATGGAGTCAACATTCACACAGTCTGGAAACCATGATTCCTCTCATTCCCTGCCTGCAGCAGGAGTTTCTGTGGTGGGCAAAGCCCTGTCACCAAAACATGGGATGGCCTTCACTCTACCCCCTGCCAGCCAAACCTTAACAGACGCATCAGATTATGCCTGGGGGGCCCACATGGCAGGAAGATGCATTCAGGGCATATGGGCATCAAAACAAATGCATCTACATATCAACCAGAAAGAGATGCTAGCTCTTCAAAATGCCCTAACAGCCTTCAAGGACTTACTTCATCCAGGACAGCTACTGATAAAGGACAACACCACAGTCATGTGGTATATAAACAAGCAAGGGGGTACACACTCATACCCCCTTTGCAGATTAGCCATGGCACTGTGGGACACAGCTTTGACCTACCAAATACATCTTCAAGCTTAATTCCTGCCAAGAAAACAAAACACACTGGCAGACGACTTAAGCAGAAACCTTATGGATCCTCACGAGTGGAAACTAAATCCACAAGTCTTCAGCATAACAGACAAATGGGGGAGCCTGGACATAGATCTATTTGCCTCTCCTCAAAATTGTCAGTTGAAAAGATTCTGCACAAGGACTTATCACAGACAACCATGGAAAGTGGATGCCCTATCCTTCAGTTGGAAAAACCTATCAGTTTACGTCTTTCCTTCTCTGCCTCTTCTACCCAAAGTCCTCCTAAAAGGCAGACAAGAGAAGCCAAAGATGATATTAATTGCCCCGGACTGGCCCTGCCAATACTGGTACCCAATCCTAAGGAACTTGTCTTAATACCCAGCATGGACCTTGCCTCAAAGACCACAACTACTGTCCCAGCAAAACAATCAGATCTTGCACAGTCAACTACAGACTCTAAACCTGGCAGCATGACTAATCATGTAATCATACAAACAACACCTCTCAGTAAAGCTGTGATGGATGTCATTTTGGAAGCCAGGCGGCCTAGTACTAGAAAATCTTATGCTGACAAGTGGAAGAGATTCTGTGCTTGGAATCAAGCACAAGGAACTGATACAGCAGAATCAAATATTCCTCCGATATTACAATACTTAACTGAGATGCATGACAAAGGCCTATCTTTCTCATCAATCAAAATCCATGCCTCTGCCATTTCGGCTCATTACAACACAGAACCACCAATCTTTTCTCATCCTTTACTAAAGCAGTATCTTAGAGGAGCCAAAAATTTAAGGCCCCCTAGAAGATCACCATTACCTGCATGGGACCTCAATTATGTGTTGGAAAAGCTCACCCTGCCTCCATTTGAACCAGCTGCTACCGCTGATATAAAGTTCTTATCATGGAAGACAGCTCTGCTACTAGCAATTACTTCAGTAAGAAGAGTTTCAGAGCTGCAGGCCCTCATGGCTGTAGAGCCTTTTATCATATTTTACCCAGACAGGGTGTCTCTGAGGACAAATCCTACTTTTATTGCTAAGGTGGTTTCCATTGTGGCTCTTAACCAATCAATTCATCTGCCAACTTTTTATCCAAATCCGCAGAACAAGGGGGAGAGAATTCTGCATTCCTTGGATGTACACAGACAGCTAAGATTCTACTTGAGCAGGCAAAAGCTCTAAGAAAAACTGAGCAATTACTAGTGTCATATGCTGCAGGATCAGAAGGAAAGGCTAATGTTCTTCATGTTTCACTGTTGCAGTCAGTACACTTGGGTTATCTTGCTGGCAGGCTACCCTCAGTCGGCCTGAATTCCAAAGTCTAGGTCTGGCGTCGGTTGCTGTCGCCTCTTCCTTGACGTCAGTGCGCCAGGGGTATAAAAGATGCAGCCGACACCATTTTCTTCAGTCTTTCTTGCCGCGCGGTGCCCGAACAATAAGCAGTTCGTAAGTGCCTGTTGGCTGACTCCTGAGATTTTCGTGTTCGAATTTCAGATCCGAAGTTTTCATTAAATGCTAAGTACCCCGTTGGGGAAACTTTTTTCTTGCTCCAGACCGATGTCAGAAAAAGTTATCTCCCTTTCACCAGTGCTTGTACCATTTTTTTTTTCTCCTGTAGATGTGCAGCGCACAGGTCACTGTTACCTGGCGTCTTAGAGCACCCTCCTCAGGGCAAATCGGTTCATATTATAGCTGCAATGTTACACTGATTCTACATGAACAGTGTGAGAAAGAAAAAATATAGTTGTATAAGTAAACTTACTGTAAGTGTAGATGTTTGAATGATCACTGCTGCTGTAGGTGTAGCAGTATGGGTTATATCCTGCTATGGATATAATAGCCAGACTGCGTCTAAAGCTTTAATGTACTTTTCATGCACCCAAACTGGCAGGCAGGTTGAGCTGAGCTGAGCTGACTATAAGAACAGCTTGGGTGCCAGTCTCTTCAGATCTTTCCTGCCTGAAAAGACCATGCTTGGAGCATCAAAAAATGTTATGTCCACGCCCTGGCATAAAAAAAAAACTCCAAAAAATAATAGGGGTGGAGGGAGGGAGCGGCTACTGCATCAGGGATCATTTGAACATCTCTTTTGTTAAGTTTACTTATACAGCTGTACTGTATTCATACTGTTGATCACTGCTGCAGTATCCTTAGCTATTTGGGTAGATTACCATGGCTCACTACATTTGTGAGGTGAAAGGAAAGGAGTCTAGGAGCCCTTGGAGAATGGTTCTACCAAAGCCTGATCTGAACTTAGAGGATGAAGCAAGCTTATAGTGCTCTGTGAAAGTATGTATAGAGGACCAAATAGCAGCTTCTAAAATACTTATAGAATTCAATACTTTCCAAGAAGCTGTAGATGAAGCCAAGGCCTTGGTAGAGTGAGGCTTGACCCTCCCTGTAATAGTTTTGTGGTGAGCTTAACAAAAGGTGGTAGCCTTAGACAACCATTTAGAAATCATCTTTTTTTGATGTAGGTTGCATTTTCTTCTTACCATGAGGAAATTAATTTATCCAAAGATCTGAAATATTTATTTCTGCTATGATAGTACCCGTTGTCTGTAGACATCCAAGCTTCGGAGTGTCCTTTCTCCCTCATTTTTAGCTTCAGGAAAAGAAATCAGGCGATGTATAGTTTGGCTTAAATTAAACTTGGAAGCCCCTTTAGGCATGAAAGGAGGATTAGTTTTCAAAGAAACTCTGCCCTGTGGTAAATGAGAAAGTGCTGACTCAGAAGAACTTGCACCTCGGTCTTCTTGCAGAGATTCAAGCAATCAGTTAAACTGTTTTCTATGTTAAAAACCTCAAGTCATGTAGGTTAGCTGGTTCAAATGGAGCAAGTGCTACCGGTCATAGCATAAAATTAAGATCCCAAGGAGGACCTACAGGTTTACTTTGAGGCCTCTTGTGCAAAACCTCTTTCAAAAACATTTTGACAAGACATTGCATTGAAAGAGGAGAATCCATGGCAGACATGCTGAAATGGCCAGTATATTAACCTTGCTAAAGCAGTAAAAAAGGCCATAGGATAGTAACTCAAATATTGTGAAACCAGAGAACATCTAACCCCAAATGGGTGCTCGTACTAGAAAACTTTCCATTTGCTAATATATGATTTTCTAGTAGCGTTTTTATGGCCTCTGTAAACAGGTGCCTAAAAGGAATTAAAACCCTATTATCCAGGCAGTTGATTGATATTGGGCTATAGGAAACACTCCTGTTCTTGTGTCAGTAGATCCAGTCTGTGAGGATTCTTGCGGTAACTGCCCCTGACCATTTCCAAAAGAAGGGAGGATCATGGTTGCTTAGGCCAGAAAGGAGTCACCACAATGATCTTAGGGGATTCCTGCTGAATCTTCAGATGTACCCTGGCTATTAGTGAAAATGGTGGAAAAGCATACATTAACATTCCTGTCCAAAGAAAAGAAAAGTCTGTCTTCCAGACATTCTTGCATGGAGTTCTAGAACAGAATCTTGCCAGTTGGTAGTTCAGAGGGGTCTATATTAGAACAGAGAACTTTCAAAATTTCAAGTTTTCTAATAACCCTATTAATCGAAAATTTAAAACCTCAAACATACAGAAGAGCGAATTTTTCCTAGGGAAAAAATTCACTGTTCCAAAACACATACACACAACACAAGCACACCAAGCAAACAGCAATCCACACACATACACCTAAACTCTTACACCTAACCCTACACTAAACTATACATATACCACTAACTATCCACTTACCTTATCCTAAACCATAAGTTCCGTCGCTATCACACAGTCACCTCATCCGTGCCCTAACCCTAACTCACCTAGCCCGCCCTAACCCTCACATCCACGCAATCGCACACTTAACTGAACCGCACCTTAACCTTAACTCACCTAACCTGCCCTAACCCTCATGTCCACACAATCGCACACTTACCTGAACCCGACCCATAACTTTCCACCATAGCACTGAAAATACTGAAGCAACAGAAACGGACAACCAAATTCTTTCCCTAGGAAAAAATT
This sequence comes from Protopterus annectens, assembly GCF_019279795.1. Taxonomy (NCBI): domain Eukaryota; kingdom Metazoa; phylum Chordata; order Ceratodontiformes; family Protopteridae; genus Protopterus; species Protopterus annectens. The sequence continues at coordinate 244,489,721 of NC_056742.1, forward strand.
AGGTTTTCTGTTTCTTCGATGTTTTCAGCGTTCGCTGAAAACGGGTCGATATTAGAACACTCGAAATTTTGAAAGTTCGTTGTTCTAATGTAGACCCGTTCAGAGATGAGACAGAGGTCTGCTTGCAGAACTCCCCACAGATGGATAAAATCTTGGAAGACCTGCTTATCTAGTTTAAATTAGTGAGGGTATGCCCTGGTTCTGCTCAGTTTGTCTGCCATACAGTTTGGCTCTGACAGAATGTAGGTTGCCTGTAAAGTGAGATTGTGCTGTGAACATATATCCCAAGCTAACATGGCTAGTCTGCAACTGGGGTACGATCTAGTTCCCACCTGCTTTTTGATGCTGTGGTATTGTCTTTAACAACTTGAAGTGATCTAGGGGACCAAAGATGATTCAGAGAGTTGAGTGCCTTGATCAGGGTAAGCATCTTCAATGTTTATGTGCGTGCATCTGTCCTTGGTGTCCCACACTCCCTGTACTTTTATCAATTATGAAACTGTTCCCGGAGTAAAATATTTGGTAACTGGCTGTTTTGGAACAGAACGGGAGAAGGTAGACCTGGATTTAAGGATATCTATTGTCGCCACTAAATGATATCTCTTGACAAGACCCAACACTGTGATATAAAGAGACAAAGGGTATTGATGGTAAGACCAAAGAGACTTCAGATACCACTGCATCTTTCTCAGGTTGAGTCTTGCCACGGGTATCATGCGAATCACATAAGTCATGAGACCCAAACTCCCGAGATATTCCCTCACAGAGACTGAAGTTTGAGTGGAAAGCCTTAGAAATAGATCTTGATGTAGATCAGTCTTTTCCTGTGGAAGAAAGCCTTTTTGAACTGAGATGTCTAGTTGATATCCCAGTAACACAATTTTGTGAGGAGTCAGGAAAGACTTTTGAATGTTCTTTTCGAATCCCAGCTTGTATAAGAGATCTTCCAGCCAAGAGAGAGATTTCTGACACTTTGAAAGACTCTGCAAAGGTAAGCACATCATCCACCCAAATATGGAAACGTATGTTGATACCCTCTTGGTGCAGTGGATAGTCCAAAGGGTAAGGCAGAAAACTGATAATGTGATCTAGACACAAACAACTTAAGAAATACTAGACACACACAACCTTAAGAAGTGTACAAAGTTTAGATGAATAGGGATGTGATGGTAAGCTTATTTTAAGTTTAGTTTTACTAGGAAACTTGAAAGAGAAAAAAGAGGTAATTGGGTGTGCAGTGACATCCTTTTGAATTTGGGCAATCATAAACAAGTTTAGGAACGAAAGAAAGATCCAGATCTGGTCTCTTCTTTGGCACTAAGACCATCCTTGAATAAAAACCTTTCCCCTCCTGGGAAGGTGGAGCTGTTTGTCACTCCTTGGGACAGCATGCAATGGAGGAGGATGAGGAATGACCCCTGGATAGTAAGAATTTCTTCCCACTGCTGTCTGTAACCTTGATGAAAGTTTCAGACAAATGGGTTCTGAAGATGAAGAAAAATGAAGATTCGGATTTTCTAGAAGAAAAATGTGTGTGTGTGTGTGTGTAGGGGAGAGTTACAAGGTCACTTAAATAGTTATTCAGACTTGTTGTACTGTCCTTGGTTTTGGGAGGGTTGAGGCTTATTATTGGAACCATATTGCCATTTCTTCTTAAATGTCTGTCTGTATTTTGTTGAGACTGTTTATTCAGCTTTTTGCTAAAACTGGATGAGGAGTTAGAGAATCCTTTGAACATTTGGAAAAGGAGGGCTGAAAAATCGTAGTGATTCCCTGGATCAGCTTACCCTTTTCATCACACTTTTTGATCAGCTCTGCAGCAGAGGGGCCAACACTGAATCTCTGTTGAAATGGGAATTTAAATTATCATTTTTATCATTATCTGGGAGGCATTGAACATGCAGCCATGCAAACCTACTCGAAACAGTACCAGTGACTATAGCCATTGAGGAAGTGTCAACAAAGTCATGCACACACTGTAAACAATGACTAGTGAGTAACCCGTGCAATAGAAGAAACTAAATTATTTAACGCATCTTTTTCCTAACAAGAAGAAACTGCAGATAAAACATTCCTCATACTTTGACAGTTATTCAGAACAAACTTCAATTTAGAATTCTGAAAATCAAAGTTGCAAAAGTATGCATACTTATCAATAATTTCCCCATCCTTAGCAGAAAGAGTAGCATTGAAATGAACTAAGTGTTTTGCAGCAGTGGGATCAACTAAAGCTATAGCTGCTGGGTCAGGTTTGGAAATAGTGTATAAAAACGTAAGACTGAGGATCTTTATGCATCCTTTCTGCATTTTTACGGGCAGCTGGCTGACTGTCAGGAAAATTGCGGGTAGTAACACATACTGACATCCTCTAAAGCAGACAGAACAGGAGAAATGGGTGTAGGTTTTGGAAATTCCTTCTGTGTTTTGTGAGGGACTAAGAAACCTCAGTGTTCTCCCACTGAAAACACTGGTATATTTTAGCAATACTTTCAGACAGAGAGACCCCCCCCGCAGTGAGAATAATAAACTGAGCTCTCCTGTGTGGCTGAATCAGAAATCGTCACTGTAGGCTGTACACCAAAGGCATCTGGGGTAAAAGATGAGTGGTCTGCGGTACAAGAAATCACCACAGCAGAGTCACCCACCTGCGGCTGAGGCAAATTGCTAGCCTGCTGTGGCGGCAAAGACTGTAACTTTTTCTTTTTGTGTTTGAAAGTAGGACCAAGCATGGTACTAGTAGTTTGTTCCTTGGTTAAGCCAGAAATGGTGCCTCTCTCCCAGGGAAGATAAGCAGAAAATGCCAGTAAAAACTACAAGTCTTTAAAAGTCACTTTTTTCACATGTAAACACAATAGAAAGTACTTTATTTTACTTTTGGAGGCTGACAAGGTGTTTTAAACAATTTGTCCACAGAAAAAAATTTTACAGTTACTTTACACAACATTTAAACTGACAGGAAAAAGAGAGCTTCCATTTAAAAGTACAATACAGTCTTGTGACAGTCCATTAAAACAGAAGCTCCTAACTTTAAAATAACTTTCCTGAAGAGAAAGGTGATAAAGCACAAACCATATTTAAAAAATGTAAGTTTTTTCTCCAAAGGGAACTTATTTTCCCAGCAAAGGAACAAACACCACTAAGTCAACCACCGATCCTTGAAAGCCTTCGAGGAGCATATTTTCCGGTGACAGTAAAGCTCTGAAGGGCTTGGTGCCCAAACTTGTCTTTTAGTCAGCTCAGCTTGAGCTGCCTGACAGATTTGGTACGTAGAAGATACCCTGAAGCTTTAGAAGCTGACTGTTATATCCTTGGTGGGATGTAACCCATATATCTAAAGCTACTGCAGCAGTAACCGGTATGTTGAACATTTTACATTTCATAGCCTAGTAGCTCTACTGTTGTATGTTATGATGTATAGGGCATATACTGTGTACAAACTGTGCATGAGGAAACATCTTTCTGTGTCCTCTTTTGCCACTCCCTCCTCAAGTTCTAATTCCTTATTTAGCCACATGTCTATATCTATGTATCTTTACCTCACTTTGCCCCCCTTTCTCAAGGTTGTAATTACTCAGTCCATCTGTACTTACCTCATGTGGCCCTCAGATTTCATTAACAGTAACAGTAATTGAAGACAAATGGCTACCCATTCCATTTCAACAAGAATGTGCTAGGTCTCTTAGAAATGGTTTTCCTTTCTGCCTATTAAGTCAGCATGTCCCAAAAGATGAGTATTAACTTGGAAGGGCATTTTTCTTTTTTTTTATGTCTGTATTGCAATGACTAGTATCATGTGTGATCCATGTGGAGTTTACAAGGTTCAATGATTGTTTGGGTTACTGACCACATTAACTCTCTACTACCCTGAATGATCCTGGGTATCACCAGCTTTGTTTGTACTGTATGTTGTCAATTTTATGATTCTTTACCAGTGTTTACTCATTCATTCAAGTCTTAAACGACTGTTGCGGTAACCACTGTCTTAGATTTTTTTTTTCAATCTGCTCACTAGCAATGAAGTTCCGTTCACCATGGGTTGCTCTCTAACACATTTGACCCACCTTATAGTCCCAACCACAGAAAGCAGGAATAGTGCTTTCTTTCCTACGCCTGATGAAATTTCATCCCCAGGGTCACTGTACTTATAAGCCATCTCAGTCACTTTCATCACTGTTAGCTACACTCCATGCCATTGACATTGTTTTGTACAAACCACACCCCCAAAATTATTTAAAACCCTAACAAGTGCAATACAGTACACTGTTTGATATCACATTGACATTCTAATACATGAATAGTACACTGTCCCCATATGTGCAATTAGAAGATGCTATAAGAAGATGGTAAATCAGTTACAGGAAAATAAACTCGGTGTAAGTGTTTTCATTCAAGTTTAATTATAAACCGTTGTTTCTTTGCCTCAAACAACTTTGAGTACTTTTCTGGACCACTAAAGATGATATTCTATAGCTTTCATGTACTTTATCCTCTGTTTCCCATTATTGCAATGTTAACCTTATTGACCAGCTCTTTGTAGTACATCTGTTACTTTTCTGTCACTGTGATGTTTGAAAATATGTCTGTCATTGTTTTGTTTTTTTTTTTTTAAATCCGAAATTAACAAATTTGGGAGCTGTACTTAAGCCTTATAAAACCTACAGCAGAAAAACTAAAATATGTGAATCTGCAGTGTTTCTTCCACTGGCTTAAAATATGTGAACAACTTGGTTTCTTTTCTATGAAGTATATCAAAAAAGTAGTTTGTGACTGCCTTCTTCTAGGTGAATACAACAGGTATATGTAATATGTGAAGTGTATACTAGGTATGTAAAGTTAATTATTCTGATATGGAATTATTCCAAGTCCAGGCAGCTAAAAAGTATAAATGCAGTTGCAGGAAAACAAACTCAGTAGCAGGTTAAACTATTTAATTGCGTCCCTGATTTCTGCATGGAAACGATATAAGCCAAATATCTGAAAGAGTGAAGGTGAGAAGATGAACTGCCTTTGAACTTGTAGTATACAGATCTGTCTGCAGTTATGTGTCTGGTTGTAAAGTCTTTTAGAAATGCAGCCAGTAGCTTTTATATAAGAAATATCTAAAAAGGTTTAGAAGTAGACATTTTTTCCTGTAGTCTGTGTTTAAAGTGAAGATTTTCCATTTTCTCTGTGCAAGTTTGTATTTCTGTACATATTTTAAATGTTTACTCCACTGATTAACATGCATTTTAAATTAGTTTGATATCTTCACTGTTAATATTGTGGCTGATCATCTGTTTGTTTATTAATTGACAAGAGGGTATTAATTGTTAAAGGGTGACAAGTTGCTGGATTCTACCTCTAGTCAGAGTTCTCTAGCAAACGCACACTATTATTTATGTTTATCATTGTTTGGTTTATTATCAAGCATTGAACAACAAGGGCGAGATCCCTAGCCAGGTGATCAGGGAATGTGGTAGGAAGGCTGTATTCTTAAGAAAATATTATCAAGCTTCTTTTGAAATGTGTGTGTGTGTGTGTGTGTGTGTGTGTGTGTGTGTGTGTGTGTGTGTGTGTGTGTGTGTGTGCATGCGCCCGCACACATATTTCGATTTGTCTGGGTGTAAATGTAAGGCTTCATTCAAATTAAAATTACTGTGGACAAGTGAGCACCGGATGTCACTAAAACTCAGAGAGAAAGTGGTGAGAAAGGGATCTGGGAGGCTAGGCCAAAGATGTTGGTCAGTGAAGTGTTCAGTGTGAAACCTATTTTTGGGTATGGATTATGTAGGATGTTCTTCGTGTTTCACTGTTGCACTCATCACATTTGGGTTATCCATGCCAGGGTAGCCATCGGCCCGCTCGAATACCAGAGGCTTAGTATTTCTGCGTCAGTTGCTGTCACTTCAGGACTGACGTCAGGTCGTCAGAAGTATAAAGTAAGGCAGCCGACACGTTTACATCAGTCTTTCTTGCCATGGAGCCCGAAGCAGAAGCAGTTCGCACGAGTGCCGGTTGGCCACTACCCAAGTTTTGTCTACCGAATTGAAGCTGAAGTCTTCTAAAGCAAAAGTACCCATTGGGACTCCTTTTTTCTTGCACCAACCGATGTCAGAAAAAGTTAACAATTGTTTTGCCTGTGGAAAGCAAATACCACACCAAGACATTCATTCTTACTGCGTCACTTGCTTAGGCCCAGGCCACGACGTCCCCCGCTGTCACTTCTGTGCTTTGTTCAATGCCAGAACTATCCGCCGGGCCCTTATTGTAGCTAGATGTTTTCGCTTACAGTCCTTGAACTCCGGTATGGCTTTGGAAAGCCATCCAACAGCAGATCTTCGGAAAAAACATAAAGATCAAGACAGACTGCACAGGTCCAAACCTACCGACGACGCTCCTGTTAAGCTGGTAGTCAGTTCTCTGGTCCTCGGTGAGGTGCTTTTGCAGCCCCTGATGCCCACTTCTGTAGATTCGTAGGCTGCTACTGAGACCCTTTTGGAGTCCGGTATGCCGCAAAACTCTTCGACTAGGGATCCTGCAATCATCTCTACCTTGGATGGGTCGGGAGCCGCTGAGCAGGCACCGACTTCCGAGGAAGTCCTTTGCACTACTGATTCTTGACACAAACCGACGTCTTTTTTCACGACTACCATTCTTTTGAAAACTTCTGAGTTTCTTAGAGCCAGGGTACGAACCACACCCAAGGAACCAACGACCCAATCTCAGGCACCTGCTTCCTTGCCTCAGTCTCAAATGCTTAAAATGGCAGAAGAACTTATGTAGATCAGGGGAAGCCAAGCTACCCCTTCCAAAAGGAAGGGAGATCTGTCCCCTGTAGTTTTGTCTGAACAGGAGTCCGATGACTCTGATGCATCTGAATATGAAGACATGCAACCCCCTCTCTGCTTATGAGGATTCTGATGCAGAGGATTCCATTCCTTCAGCCTCTCCCCCAAGAGGATTTTTCCTTTGGGGAAACCCTTCATACCTTAAGGGAGCATTTCCAGTGGGAAAATCAGGACTACCCTCAGTCTAAAAAGAGACTGTGGGAATTCTTAGATCTTCCACAGCACAGACCCGTGGCCATCCCCCCAGTCCTGGATGTTGTGGAGGGTGTTTTCCTGGAATCCAGTTTGACTCCTGACACCCTCCGTCCTGCACCCAGAAAACCAGACGGGTACTACAGAGTCCATGACTCACACAGATTTCTTTTCAAAAATCCTACTGCTGACCCTGAGATACTTTCTCAAGGGCCTAAAGGAATTAAAGCAACCTCTGCTAAGAATCCCACCCCCTCAGATAGGAGATTCCTGAGCACTAGACAGATGGGGTAAAAAAGTATACAGCTACTCTTGCTATCAGAGCACTAAATTATCAGTTCTGTATGCTAACATTTCAGCAACATACCCTGGAGCTCCTCAAACAAATACTGTATTTCTTTCCTGCTTGTGCAGAATCTAGAGAGTTACAAAAGTTAATGCATTCTGCAAGTCTGCAAGTCAAGTGACTAAACACACCTTGCACTGTGGTTTTGACGCCCTAGAAGCTTCTTGCAGGGCAGCAGTCCACCAGATCTGTCCTTAGAAGGCATGCATGGTTTAAGAAACAGCCCTTGCCAGACCATGTTATATCTAAATTCTTGAATGCCTCCTTGCACAAAGACAGCTTATTTGGCACTAAGACAGAAGAGGTCTTAAAAAAGATGGAAGAAAAAGCAAAACCTATGCAGACAGTTAAGGATTTCTTACAGGTCCAGCCACCAGGTTCAGCAGGCATTGTCCCACCAAACACTGGTCCTTTCCTGCTCCCACCAGACAAGTTCAGCCCAGACCCCGGGGAACCAGACCCCACAGACAGCAGCCACAGGGAATGTAGAGATCTAAGTAGCACACTACCCCCACTTCAAAACCAGGGAGTTCTAAGCCACCCCCTTATGGTAAGAACTCGCAATTGACTCTCCTCCCCCACCCCCTCCCTCTGCCCACCTCCACTTACCCCTAGGAGGAAAACTCTCCTTTCATGCAAACACCTGGGCCACCATTATCAACGACCGCTGGGTTCTCAACATAGTTTCCGAGGGATACAAAGTTTCTTTCCACACCCTTCCAACCCCAAAAGGACTTCCCAGATCTACCTCAAAACCAGTGGGTAGAGGCACAAAAGCAAGTCCTTTCCCTGCTTTCCATGAGGGCACTAGAGCACGTTCCTACAGAACAGAAAGGCCAAGGTTTCTACTCCAGACTTTTTCTGGTACCCAGGAAAGAGGGCACCTGGTGCCCCATCCTAGATCTATCCATTCTAAACACCTTCTTGGTGAGCCCAAAATTCAAAAAGCTCATCCGCCAGCAGCTACTTCCCATGCTCTCTAAGGATGCTTGGCTAGCCACCCTAGACCTAAAAGAGGCCTACCTCCACATTCCTAAAAGGGAATCATGCAGGAAATATCTTTCAGGGCAGGATCTTAGCACTTTCAATTCTATGTGCTTCCCTTTGGCTTAACTACTGCTCCCAGAGTTTTCAGAAAATGTCTGGCTCCGGCCATTGCCTTTTCAGACAAAGGATTATCCAGATTTACCCATACTTAGACGACTACCTAATTCAGGCAGACACCCAGGAAAAGCTGCTCAAGCACCTGGCCTTTGTAAAGCCCCTACTAACCTCCTAAGAGTACACAGTCAAAGAAAAGAAATCCAAACAGGTACCCACCCAAGGGATTATATTCCTGGGAGCAAGCTTGGACACAGCATCCCAGATGTCATTCCTTACACCAGAAAAGCAAACCTTCCTGACAGCCTACTTCTCTCAAATAGTCACCAGACCCCAACTATCTGAAAGGAAAATCCTGCAGGCTCTGGGGTTCATGGCATCTTGCATTCTACTCCTTCCATATGCCAGACTGCATATGAGGAAACTTCAGTAGTACCTAAAAAGCCTTTGGTGTCAACATTCTCAAGACCTGGAGACTCTTGTAATACCTTGTCTCAGAAAAGATTTTCTTTGGTGGGCAACCGCATGCTCCCTCAACAAAGGACTACCTTTCTTACTACCCCACGCCACCCAGACCCTCACCACAGACGCATCAAATTTTGCCTGGGGTGCACACCTGGACGGCAGGTGCATACAGGGCCAATGGAGTCCACAGCAAATCCATCTGCACATCAACCAGAAAGAGATGATGGCTGTCCAGCATGCCTTGATAGCTTTCAAGCCCCCTTCTCTCCCCAGGGGCTCTCCTGATCAAAGCAGGCAACACAACTGTGATGTGGTATATCAACAAGCAGGGAGGGACTCAGTCCTACCCTCTATGCAGGCTGGCCATGACCCTTTGGCACACGGCCTCTGCCATGCAACTCCACATGTTAGCACAATTCCTACCGGGTTCTCTCAACTGTCTGACAGCCCACTTAAGCAGAAATCTTCTGGACCCACATTTTTATCTTGTTCTCAACAGAAGAACCTTCGCCCTAATAACTCAGAAATGAGGCACCCCAAAGGTCGGCCTCTTTGCCTTCCACACCAACCATCAGCTCAGCAAGTTCTGTACCAGGGAGCCATCCCTGCATGGCTTGGAAAATGGATGCCCTGCCCTTTCTCTGGGTCAATCTTTTGGACTGTGCCTTTCCTCCACTACTTCTCATCCCCAGGGTACTGCCCAAAATAAAGGAAAAACCAAGGACACTTCTTATAGATCCAGACTGGCCTCGCCAGCACTGGTATCCCTTGCTGTGCCTGCCCCTCTGCCACCTTGGCATCTCCCTCGGATTCCAAACCTCCTGACCCAGAGGGAAGGGGAACTCATGCATCCCCAATTGCAGACACTCAATTTGGCAGCTTGGCTTATTCCCCAACCCCCCATCAACCTGCCGACCTCAGCAAACAGATTCTAGATGTTATACGTGAGGCCAGATGCCCTAGCACTAAGAAGTCTTATGCTGACAAATGGAAAAGGTTCCGCACCTGGATTTCAGGCTAAGGGAGCCAATACAGCACAGCCCTCCCTCCCTCTCATCCTGGATAACTTAGCTGACCTGCTACACAGTGGACTGTCCTTTTCCTCTATTAAAATTAATGCCTCTGCTGTCTCTGCTCATTTTCACACTGAGCAGCCCCTTTTCTCACACCCTCTGATCAAACAGTTCCTAAGAGGGCCTAGCAACTTGAGGCCACCCAGAAGAGCACCAACACCAGCTTGGGACCTTAACTTTGTGTTGGAAAAGCTCACCCTCTCCACCTTCGAACCTGCCTCTTCAGAAGAGCTAAAGTTTCTCTCCTGGAAGACAGCTTTCCTTCTGGCCATCACTTCAGCCAGAAGGGTCTCCGAGCTGCAAGCACTCATGGCTGTGGAACCCTTCATCATCTTCCATACTGACAGGGGTATCCCACAGGACTAACCCATCCTTCATGCCCAAGGTGGTGTCCAGTGTGACCCTCAACCAACCCATTCATTTGCCTACCTTTTTCCCTAACCCACAGAACAAGGGAGAAAAGATCTTGCACTCTCTACACGTGCATGGACAGCTTAGATTTTATCTAGACAGGACTAAATCCTTCAGAAAGTCTGATCAATTGCTGGTTAGCTTTGTTGCAGGGACAGAGGGCAAAGCCATCTCCAAACAAACCATCTCCAAATGGATAGCACACTGCATCCATTTCTGCTACAGACAACACAGAAAGCCTCCCCGCAAGGGGATCAGGACTCACTCCACCAGAGCAGCCTCCACCTCTGCAGCTTTCCTCAGATGAGTCCCCACCAGGGACATCCTGGAGGCTGCCACCTTAATATCTGTTCACACCTTCACCAAACACTTCCACCTACTTATCTTTTCCAAATCCAGGGCAGGGTTTGCCTCTGCAGTCTTGCAGGGCATCCTAGCCAGCCCCTAGTTTCCTTGACTGCCTCCTCCCTTTTCCTCAGCTTTGTGAATCAACCCAAATGTGATGACTGCAACAGTGAAACACGAAGAACATAGTACAGCTGTGTACACTTAGCATAAATGTAGATGCTCGAGTATATTCACTGTTGCAGTCCTGGTTTCCATCCCTCCATCCAAATACTTTCTACTGGTGGGATTCTTCCACCATATCCTGGCTCCCACTTGGGGACTCCTGACAGGGCAAGAAAAACTGATGTAATGGCGTTGGCTGCCTTACTTTATACTACTGATGACCTGACATCAGTCCTGAAGCGACAGATCCCGGCGGAGAAATACTAAGCCTCTGGTATTTGGGCCGGCCGAGGGCTACCCTGGCAGGGATAACCCAAATGTGATGACTGCAACAGTGAATACACTCGAACATCTACATTTATGGTAAGTGTACCCAACTGTACTTTCCAAAGTCCTTGCAACTAGAGTACATTACTGTCTTGCATTGTGGTCACCCAGGAACCGACTCTACCAAAAGAAGGGCGAGAGGACTAGTAGTTTGGCCTTCTATGTCAAAAGGCATTGAGAGAGCACTTTCATCTTGTTCCGTGTGTAATAGTACTAAGCCACATCAATAGAAGGAACCACTTCAGCTAAACCAGATTCCTGAACTGCCTTGGTTGACAGTAGCCACTGATATCTTTGAGTGAAATGGTCAACATTATTTGGTGTTAGTAGACTCTTATTCCAGTTGGTTCAAGATTGACCTACTTTCTAATGGAGCATCTAGTACTGTCATTACTAAGATGAAGCATCATTTTGCAGTCCATGGTAGTCAGCACAAAGTTATTTCTGACAATGGCATGCAGTTTACAAGCCAACAGTTCAAAAGATTTGCCGAAGAATCGGACTTTACTCATGTCACAAGTAGCCCTGAGTACCTGCAGTCATATGGTTTGCAGAACGTGCAGATCAAAGTGCAAAATGGTTACTAGAGAAGTCAAAAGCGAGATGATAGTGATGTTTCCTGAATCCCTTAAATCCCAGAAATATTTCTCATGATAAACATCTTGGTTCACTTGCCCAGAGACGTCTTTCGAGACAAACCAAAACCACATTACCTATCAGTAGTCAGTTATTGGTTCCATGTGTCAAAAACTACAGGTTAGTCCTACTATGATAAGACCAGCAAACCGCTCAATCCATTATAAGAAGGGGTAAGGATGCAAATGTCCAAAGGTTATGATCGGATTGGAGTCGTGAATAGTATTTGTCCAGAGCTGAGATCGTACATTGTGGAATCACAAGGAGCAGAGTTTAAGCAGAATCGGAAACATTTGAGACTGGTGTCCAAGCCTATACCACAGCACATAGCCTGTGAGAAAGACTCTCTATCTCAGAGTGAGTTGTCCAATATTCCAATTCCAGAGAATATTCCCGTTCCTGTGATGAATCCAGAAGTTCCTGATAGGAGTTGTTCACCGAAGACTGTCCCTGTTGCTGAATTCTGTTCACATTGTTATGTTACGAGATCCGGTTATATCTTCATACCATGTAACAGAGACACTGTAGCTTGGACGTGAACATTGTGTTTCATTTCTAATGTTTATAGTAATGCATGTGTAACTCTAATATTGTTTTTATTAAGGGCAATTTTTTTTTTTAGGGAGGATGTAGATCAGTGTGTTTATATGTACCTTTAAGAAGCTATCCAAGGGCTTGCACATGTGTATAAATTCTGAGCACGTGCAAGCTAGACTGCCATTTTCTAGTAAGCAGTTGAAATGTAAGCTTGTATGTATGCACGGTCTGTCTGTCTTAACCAGTTTGTTTATATTTTATGATGCTGCTATCCACCCTGCTGTGTTTCTATGTATTAAAACATCTAAACAAATGGCTTCATATTATATGATCGAACACTAGAAATAGCGAACGAGCTATTATTAAACCCAAATGCACAAAACCACAGAATTTCGAAGGAACGGATCAGTGAATTTTTCCCCAGTGAAAAATTTGCCGATTCCAAAAACAAATAAATAAATAAATAAAAGGAATGCACAGGCAACATAAAGTTTCACCCCACCCAACTTAAAAATACCAACTCCAAGATCGCACCACAGTGAAGAAAACAGCAAATTCTGGCGAACAGCCCAGCGATCCATTCCTTCAATATTCTGTGGTTTCATGCATTTGGGGTTCGACAAATGAGCGTTCACTATTTCTGGAGTTCGCTCATGTAATAGGAACCCAAACGAGATACCCTGCCTGCTTGTCTTCTATGTTAGAGAGGGACAAGCAATAAAATCTAAGTAAAGACAAAATTTTGCTTCCATTACATTTTGTGTTGTGATCCACCATGATTTTAGAGGCAGGCAGCTCCTCCATTCTTGCAATCAGCTACTGTTTTAGCCACTTTTAAGCCAAGACAAATGTTTAAAAGAAGCAAAGGCTTCCACTAAGTGAGAAGTATAGTAAGGTCTGTAAGATGGTGTTTGCTTAATAGTAAGACTATTAGCTGATTGGATGCACTATTTGTGCCTTTCTCAAACTATGATGGGAGGGCTCCCACCAATGGGAGAGGAGCTTGTCTTTCCTGATTCTACTTTTTAAGCATACTGGTTAATGCCCTTGTTGCAGGGCACAGGCAGCTGGAATGTATAGATGGCAAATGTTCCATACTATGTATTGAGGAGTTTATTGCCATGTTGATGAAGAGTTTCTGATTTTTTTTTAATTTTGCTGTTGTCTATATGAAGAATCACAAAGAGTTATTAATTAGACTGATTCTTGGAACTAAATAATCCCATAGATAACCAATTGCTTTCTGGGTGTTTCACTGATAATTGTAGTCAGGTGGATACAGGAGTTCTGATCATAGAAAAGTTGTATGAGAGAGATTTGGGAAAAAGTTGGAATATTGTATAAGGTAGATAGGCCTGGTAGATCATCCTGTATTCAGGATTTTTATGAATTGTTTAGTTGTTTTGGTATGTATGTATGTATGTATGCTGTTGGATTAGGTTTGTCACATATTAACTGCTGAATGTGTAATTCAAGAACCAGTACTTTGAAGCCATTTGCCTGCTTGTTTAAAAATTAGTATCTCCCATGCAAGTTTGGGGGAAGCACTGTATAAAAGTAATGTACTACATATTACTGAATTTGTGATTCTTGTGATGCTGAGGTGGAATTTAAGCTTACGGTTACTTGCTTTTTGTTTGGAACTTTTACAGCAACATCAGTTTTGGGGTAGACTTTTTTGCAGCATCTGCTTTGCATCTTGTTTTGTGGGAGTGAATGCAGCAGTGTCTGCCTTTGTAGGAGGTGTGTATATTTTGTAGCACTTTAGACTGTTGTATATATTTCTGTGGTGTGTCTGATGCATATTGGATGTTCAAGAGATTAACGTTCTTGTTTTGAAAACTCAACTTGTTTGTTCACCAGTTTCACTGATAGCTGAGAATAGTTTTGAAATACAGAATCCGACCTGTGCTTTCTAAAAATCAGCCCTGTGAAGGCTGGAAGAATGAGGTTATGGTTTAGATTTAGGTTACTCAGAAAAATTAAAGCATGCCTTTACAGTTGTGGTGTCACTTGCTGGGAGAGCAAAAGACCTTTCAATGGATGTTTCAGCAGGGGATTTGAACATGGAAGAGTGTACGCCCACTTTAACACGATTTGATGCCATGTTCTTAAGAAAGGAAAAAGACTGGATTAATGAGGCATACTCAAGTTTTGCTTTATCCTTAGCCTAGTGGGACTGACCTAGTTAACAAGTAGCTCCTTTTCAGGTGAGACTGGAAGTGGTATTTATACTACTACTAGGGAAATTTGACTAGGGCATGCAGGAAATTCCCCCTACTCCTTGGAGCTGCTAGATGGTGCCAAAGGGCTCCCATAACAGCAAGGAAAAGGCCTATGGGAAGCAAGAGCATGAAAGAGGAGAGAAAAAGCTGTGGAGAGTTTGGAAATGAAAAGTGAGAATTTGGAGAAACATTTGTACTGTGTGGAACTTCAGAGGGTAAATGATTCCTTTGTGGTGGATATTACAAATGAGCAAGGTTTAGCTCTCACCGTGGAGAATGACATAAATGAGTTGGTTGAAGTAGTGTAGATAACAGAACTGGTATCAAGATGGCTTGCATATGATCTGCTAAAAATAATTAAATGAAGTGTCTTTGCTGGGGAAAACATTTGGGAAACATATAGGTTTAGGTTCATTAGGTGTATACTAGGCTAATGACCACTAGGGCCCTTGTAAGTCCAGCTGTTCAACCCAAATGTGACCCTCAAATTTGACTTTTGTAGGAGGTGATTTACTGACTGTGTCTGTCCATCAGAGACATAGGTGCCAGACTAGGGGTGATTTCTGATATAGGTTCATAGGTGCAATGGGAGGGTTTGAGAAAACAAATGAAAGAAATATGTTTTCTGTGGAGCACATCTAGATACATATTCAGTAAAAAGGTTTGTCTGGTGAATTTTGTATTAACAGGAAAAACAACATATATGTCAAATGTTTATATGATCCCAGAAAAATATGAAAAGGAAATTGTGCAATTGGAGTTTTCTTTCATATGGGGTTCAGGATTGAACCCAGTGAGAAGAAGTCATTGTATATGAGAAAGATGAAGAGCGATTGGGGTTACTAAGTCCAGATGTTTATTCTGATGCTTTAAATTTGCATAGAATATTAAAGTGGGTAGAGGAAGTGCATGAGAAATGAATGGATAGAATGTTTAAATATAAGTTTAAAAAAAAAAATTTTTTTTGGGAAGAGGACGAAACTAATAAAAAAGGGTATTTTATTATAATGTCATAAAACAATATTATATAAATCCATAGGAAATTTTACCAGAAGTAGTAGTTAAAGCAATTGAAGTAAGGAAAAAGTGGTATACGAAGACAGAAGAGTGTCAGGATTTGCCATGGAGACTGGTAAAAAATAAGATACCAGTAAAAGTTATATGTCAGATAAAAAGAGGGAATTGAAAGTATGTGTTTATTTTGTGGGGAAGAAGATTTTTTTTTTAATTGTAAAAAGAGTGGTGAAAGTCTGGAAGAAGTTGTGTGAAGAATTTTTTTTTGAGAATATTAACATCTAAACAATATAAATATATGTGACGTCCCTGCACTGGCCCGGTAATCAAGGAGCCTCAATCCCTGCCATAGGCAGCAGTGGGGAATGTACACACTGGGTGGATGACAAGTAAACAGAACAAAAAGAATAAAAACCAATACTTGCCCCATGGCTAACCAAAAACACCAAACAACCTATGCGCCAAAGGAACAAATCCTGGAAACTTTACCAAAAAAATAAACTCCCCGAAACCCTACTTCAATACATACAGCTCCGTAACCTTTTAAAAAAAACTAATTATTAGAGACAAAAAATCGTACTACATTAAACTCCAGTCTAATCACGCAAAAACCTCTTAACAGTTCTGGAACTCTGTAAATACACTTCTCAACCCAACAATCCCTGCCCCAAACCCAGCAAATCTGATCTAGAAATAGCCTCATTATTTAACTCTTTCTTTATTAATTCAGTATCTGAATTAACCTAGACTTTTCCCAAAAACAACCTCTTCCCTCTGTGTACTCCCTCATCCATGACCTCCCCCCACCTACTGACCCAAATTCTCCCCCCATCTTCGACCTTACACCCATCTCCAACTATATAAAAATATTTCTTTCCAAAATAAAACCCTTCTCCAATGTCCTTGACAAAATGCCTTCATATTTTCTCAAGTCTGCTGCTGATGGGGTTGCATTCCCTGTTAGCATCTTAATCAACAGATCCATACAGGAATCCTATGTCCCCAAACTCTGGCGTACAGACTTTTTTCTTCCTTGCCATAAAGGAGGCAAAAACATTAATATCTCAAACATCCAACTCATAGCTATCCTCTCCCCTATCTCCAAGATCCTAGAAAAATGCATTCACCTCCAACTTATGCCTCTTCTAACTCAAAACCAGCTACTCACCCCAACCCAACATGGATTCTGACCTGGGCACAGCACTATAACAGCTCTCCTGCCAGTCCTAGATACAGTCAATCATGCCCGAGATTCTGGGAATAGTATCCGCAGTGCTGTTAGAGCTCTCCAAAGCATTTGATACTGTTTCCTATACCCATCTTCTGAGACATCTTTCAAAACCTAAATCTCTCCCAAAATAACCTATCCTGGTTCTCAAGTTACTTGTCTGATAGATCTCAGGTTAAGAAATGGAGAAAAAGCTCCTCTCCTTTTTTTCATACCCCTTCCTGTGTACCTCAGGGATCCATTCTTGGTCCAGTGCTGTTCAATATCTTTATCAATACCTTTCACTCTGCCATTCCCAATCCCAAATTCATCCAATATGCAGATGACTCAACTTTAGTCTGCTCCGCCACTAACATCTCTGAACTTCTAAGACCCAGACCGCCGCCTTGACCACTGGTAGGCCTGGATGCTCCAAAACCACCTTTCCCTAAATGCAAACAAATCAGAAATATTAATATTCCCACCCCCAAAATCTTTCCCTTTTGACAAAACCTCCTTCCAAGTCTTAAGCCAAAATAACACTCCTATTGAAGTAATTCCCTATGCAAAATTACTCTGTGTAATTATAGATGAGCACCTAAAATTTGATAACCACATACTTAAAACGTAAAAAAAAAAAAAAACACCAAAAACTTGGTATGCTATACAGGAACAGTCGCTTCCTCTCACCTCCTACCAGACATACTCTTGCCTCTACTTACCTCCTTCCCTCCCTATTGTACGGTGCTCTCCTACTAACCAACCTGTTTACCTCCATCACTTCCAAAGTAGAAAATTGTTGTAACAAATTTTCTAAATTTGCCACCAATGCTAAAAACTCCTCCCATCACTGTATTGACTTCCACTCTCTAAATTGGCTAGAACGTCCAGGCTATCTGGACTATCTCCAACTTATCACACTCACAGACTGCTCTTCAACCCCACCAAATTCCCCGCCCTCACAAGCATCCTACCCCCCCACATGTTCCAAATAGAACTCTCAGATCTGAACACCAAAACTTAGTGTGCCCAAACCTAACCATTCTCCAGGACAACTTCTCCTCTCTGTTTCCTTGGGCAAAAAATGGAATTCTCTTCCTTCCACCCTAAGGACAATGCAGAATGTGGATAGCTTTGAAACACAGCTTCATTCCTACCTGTTTTCTAAATGGAAATGTACCTGCATTCTTCCAACCTAGCTGTCTTACCTTCTTTCTAACCCAACTGGCTCCATGCTTTATTCCATCAACTTTACACTAGCTTTTTAACTTGTCGGTACTAATACTGCCCTCTGACAATCTGCCCTCCAAAGTACAACCTTTTTAAATCTTGAAATCTCACTTGTTCATCTGTGTGGTTATAAGCATGGTTCAAACTTATTACTGTTCACAACATGATAACTACAAATGTCCTTCTATTCTCATGTTGTAGTATTCATAACCTTAGGGGGTTGCTGCCTGCAACACCGAACATCCGACATTTGTTGTTTTACTTTTGTATCTTTACTTGTATTTTGTACTGTGGAACTTTTCTTCCCGAGCCTCCACTGAAAACTGGCTCTCTGGGCCCAGTCATCAAACTGGATTAAATAATTAAGTACACGCACAGTAAAGTACAGTTTCCCTTAAGAACACACAGAGATCACAGTCAGTCTGGGGCTGGTTTCTCCCTCCTTCTCCAGATCACCAATAAGACTCCCCACTGGCACAGGTATAGGGCTAAGATCTCAACTGAGAGTCCAATCAGACCTCCAGCACCCTCTCTGTCCAACCAGTGCTTCATGTCCCTGCCCACGTAGCTCACACAAACACACACACACTTTGAGATTTGGTTTACACACACACACACACACACACACACACACACACACACACACACACACACACACACACACACACACACACGGGGTAGACTGGCACAGGTTTACTAGCTATGCCCCTTCTGCCCAGACTATAAGGTAGTTACCACTGCCTCAATGCCCTACCTATCAGCTACTATAAGGCTCTTACAAAGGGTGTCCAATCCTACTGTGTAATGTTACTGTTATCCAAATGGTAGTCTGACCAAGAATTGCAAGGCTGTTTAGGAGTGGCCTGCACAGTGTCATCAAATACATGTGCAAGTACTCTCAGAGCTTAAATATGTCTCACAGATATCAGCCACAAAGATAGGTTTAAGTATGTTTAATAATAAAAGAACAAGACAATACTCAGTAACTCAGTCCAGTAACATCAGAGTTCAAAAATCACAGAAATATTTTAAAACAACATTGTAGGACAGTCTCAAATACAGAAAACATCTAAACTATAATCTTTACTATATTCCTATCTACATCTAAGAGAGATACTGTGCCCCAAGTCTTACTTACAGCAAGGCAAGTGCAGGTGATAATGAGGAGTGGATGTTCTTGCTAGATCCAAGACAAAATACTAAATGCACAGTCTGTCTCTGAAAGAGTTTCTAAATCATTATCAAATGTTACTGCTGGGTTAGCTTGGAGGACATCACTTTTTGTCACCTGACTTCAGTTCCCAGGCTAAAACAGAAACTAACAAAATGTAACATCTTTGTTAGAAATACATAACTCTCAGATGTTTGCAGATCTTGGAAGTTGTAAAAGAGTAAAAGACTTTTCATTTTAAACCTTGTAATTACTTCTCTTTCAAGACAATACAAAAATTTCTAGTTCGAGACAACTTTTACAGCACAATCGTAAAGCAATCTAATTTCAACTTATTTTCTGTTCTAAGTCAGCAGGGAATGCTGTGGTTACATTTTAGCTCAGTACATTACATACAGTTCTGTATAAATCATATCGATATTCACAAATGACATAGAATTATTTATAAAATTCCAGATAGCTGGGCTCTCAGCATAACAATATGAATATGCTTATGCATGGCTTTAAGAACAAGAATAAAGAATATGTGAAAAGGGTAGATAAGAATTCATTTGAGGTAATATGGGTTAATTGGAATGAAAGACTGAATGAAATTTTGTTTAATGAGAAATAGATTTTGGCAAATATATTGCGAAAAACTAGATTATAGTTATGGAAGAAGGATTTGGGGGTCAGTTATGGAAGAATAAGAATGAGGATGTTATAAGAAAAATGATAAATAGTAAAAAAAAGTAGAAATGTGTATACACGTGCCTGTAAATATTTACATTTTGTAAATATGTGAATGTATGTGTTGTGTTAAATAAAGGACCCCCTACTCTTTTTGTTAGGTGGTGTGGGATCTTTTACATCCACTTGTGCTACCACCAACTCAAGCAGATGGATGGCACACTCAGTAGTGAGCACTCCCCTTATGTTGCACTGTAATATCATCAGTCTGTCTATCTGATTGTGTGAATAGTTATGCTTGTGTTGTCTGTCCACTCCGAATGGTATACATTTAGTGTAGGAATTAATGTATCCCAGGGACCGCCTCTTGCAATATTTTTGGTTTTCTGTACAAGTAGTGGCTAAAAAGTTCATGAAACAGGCCAGCCATCTGGTCAACAAATGACAAACAAAATACTTGTGCTTCAGTGAAATCAGCCCTAAAGCACATTTTCACATAAATAGCATCAGAAACTGTACTGGGTATTCCTGAGTCAGGACATAGTACATTTTAATGAGCAGAAAGCATGTTGGATAAGAAACGAGCTTTGTGATATTATTGTTACGGACACAAATCTGTTAAGTATAGTAAAGCATTCAAATGTGCTGCATGTCAAAGCATGTATTCCTTTGCTACAGACTGTCCAAATTAAAATAACAAGAAAAGCATGTCTTGTAGGTATAGAAGACTGCAATAAAAATGTGTTTGCCAAAGAGCCATTTTTTAGTTGCCGAGATTTTTTTTTAAGTAGTCTTTTGGGTCAGCAGGTGCACTGTTTAAGAAAAATAGTTGGACAGCTGTATCAGTACACAGTATCAGACTGAAGGTGAAAAGGTATTGATAACTGATGCACCAAGTTAGCAAGACTTTCAAGTTTGGAGATGGAGAATGCGTTTCCAAGAGATTGAAAAAAAAAGCCTAGAAATCAGACAAGTTAATTATTTTATTTAAACTGCAGTAGTTCCAGTTGCAATACCTTTGTTACTGAGTAAGACATCCTTGAGAAGGACAGGAAAATCTTGAACATGGAAAATGAGAAGAAATTAGTGATGTTTAAGCAACTTGTAACTCGTTCACTACTTCTGGACATTGTTGTATGTCAAGACCTTAAAAGAGAGTCGTGAGAATGCAGTCTCACAGGGAAGAAAAGCAGCAAGTTTTAAAAATCTGTTGAGACACGCTTCTGTTGGCAGACTGTAGAAACTGGGTTTTGGTTGAGGAAATAAAGACCCTAAGTGTATTTCTCTCTCAGTAGATTGTTGATATTTGCAGGGTTTGCCTGATTTATAGCTGTCCTAAACCTGGACCCATCACTGGCATGCATCTGGCCTCTAAGTATAATGAAACAACATTTGGTTGGCAACTGGAAAATTAAGGGCAGTCAAGATTTATCTAAAATTATCATTTGCAAACTAAATGTAGTTTACACTAGCACATATAATTTACAAAATTTATTTGCAGAAAGAATGTTTTAATTTTGAATCCCGGTAATCTATTGATACATGTAAAAATTTTTTTGTAAAGCCTATAGATACATTAATAATGGTAAATTTATATTATATATATATATATATATATATATATATATATATATACTTCAGTAGAGCCAACTTTTACAAGTTCGAACCACATATGGCCAAGACCATATGTTCGAACTCGTAAAAGTTCGAACACTGAACTAAAAACACATAAAACAAATAAACACAAAACTAAATGTCTATAGCAGTGGGGCTACGCCCCTCTGCACCCCCCACACCCCTCTTACTTAAATATACCAACTCTAAGATCGCACTGCATTGCGGAAATGGGAAATCTTCCCTTTCCGCTCTGTACGGAGATCTCCATTCAGTCCGATCGTACTTTTACAAGTTCGAACATATTGTCTCGGCCATATATGGTTCGAACTTGTAAACGTTTGATCGACTGAAGAGGACCCACATATATTTATTTGTCCAGCCCGGATACATTTATTTATGGTACGAGTCGTTTTACTTGTGATTCTGAGGGTGTTGTATGTATTGCCTTATGTCAGCCTTGTGATGCTTACTGTATTGGAATGGCTACCAAAAAACTTAGGAAACATTATTATGACATTAAAGTTAAAAAAAAAAATGGTTTGTGTAAGCACATTTTGAATTTTCATGAATTTAATAAGTTTTTTTTATTTATTTTTTTTTTTAAACAACATCTGCCTGAAGATCTGAGGGGTGGTGATTATAGAATGCTGTTAGAACAGAAAGACAGACTGTGGCAATTAACGCCTAAGGGCAGATAAGAATTCAGGGTTAAGCAAAGCTATTAATATAAAATGTTTTTTTTTTCAAAACAGGTTTATTGTTTTAACATATAAGAGAAATATCATAACAATTTTATACAAGTAATTAAAAATAGGTATTATTATAATATTCAACAAAACAACTAAAGTATTTACAAAGACATCCACTACAATCAGATCAATTAATTAAACTAAAATACCGTGCTATTGAAATTAGAATTTGTTTAACAAATTTTGTAAATTATCCCATACAATATAATATGATGTTTTTCTAGTTGTTCTCATTCTAATTGTGCTTATTTCCATATGGCACATTATATTCATAACATTTTTAAATTCATTGAACGAAGGAGGTGTATCTGAAATCCAATTTCTAGTTATTATTTTCCTGGCCACTGCTAGGATAGACCATAACAAGGGAAGCTTAATCTTTTTAACACATTGAGGTACAGGTGTGTTGAATAATATAAGAGACTTAGAAATAATGAAATTATCTGTAAAAAGAGCCTGCAAAAATTCATTAATTGACTTCCAATATTCTTTCAACTTCATACAGTCATAAAACATATGAGCCCAGTCAGCATTAATTTCTACATTACATCTCTTACAAAGATTATCTTTATTATTTATTTTATTCATCATCAAAGGTGTATAAAAAGATCTATGTAAAAATTTCCATGTATAAAGTCTCCAGACAATGGAAGATGTGGTTCTATAAGCAGATTCCAATATATATTGTTTATCTTGTTGAGTTGGTGGGTCCCCATTAATAGAGGTGAAATAATTCCAGTATGAATCTACACTGTAAAAAGTTTCTTGTCTGATAATTTTATGTATATATGAAAGTTTACCTTTATCAGAAACTTTATGCTGTAAATTTAATATCAAGTAATCAATCAGTTTTGGAATAGATTCTTTAACTGTTATAGACATTAGATCTATTCTATCAATGAGATGTTGACTAAAGATCTGAACCTCTAACCAGCAAGTTTCTCTTAGATCAAATTCTTGTTTTAAGAAATCTAGATTTTTAACTTTATTATCAGATATCAGCTGATACCAGTACTTTAGATCATTATCTATAGCTAAATGAGCTCCTTCAGAAGTAGATGACATAAGCATACCCTGAGTATACATTATAGGAATACAATAAAATTCCATTCCCTATACTTAGGGTGCATGAATATAAAGTTATGATAACTAATAATAATATTTAATGGGTAACAAACCATATGTTTAGGTGTAATAGGTGAAGTACAAAAATTCCTTAGCAAAACCCAAACATGAGTTATTTTACAATCATTTTTTTTGTGTTAAGGAGGAGATTTAAGTGCATTAGCTCTAGCTAATTATAATCTTTTTTTTTTTTTATATTATAGATCTATTAATAAAGTAATAACTTTTATAATAGAAGAGATAATATATAAATTAAAGTCTGGAAAAGAAATACCCCTTGAGACCAGCTATTAGTATGTTTCTTTAATGCAATCCTAGGTCTATTAGTGCCCATAAGAAATTTAACATTAGTGTATTCAGTTTCTTGATAATTATTTTTGTAGGTGAAAGTATTATTGATTGTATTAAGTATAAAATCTTGGGGAATATTATCATTTTAATAATTGTAAGTCTCTCCTCCATAGTAAAAACATATTATTCCAGGTATTAAAAGATTTTGTATATTAAGAAAACAGGTATTATAGTTATTATATATAATAGATTTAATATCTTTAGATAGTATTATACCTAAATAAGTTATCTGACCTGAATTGGGTACATATTTAGTAAAATCACTAATGAGAATATTTTTTCGTGTATATGTAGGTAGTATTTTAGTTTTTTCTTCATTGAATATTAAACCAGAAATACTTTTAAAATTCATCATTTTATCAAGTAAAGACTGCATAGAAGAATTAGATCCTGCTGATGTAATTAGAACATCATCTGCAAAAAGTTGAATTTTTGATGTTGTATTTTCGTCTATTTCAAAACCCTCTATGTCAGTACTGTTTCTAATCAAATTAGCCCAAGGCTCCATTACTAAAGTGAATAATAGTGGAGAAAGTGGACATCCTGCTTTGTACCTTTAAGAATGGGTATTTTTTGTGAAACATATGTTCCTACCTTAATATAAGCCAGCGTTCCTTTGTATAAATGCTCAATTAAATTTACAAATGCATCAGAGAAGTTTGTGCATTTCAGTAAGGTAAACAGATAGTCCCAACTTACTGAATCAAATGCTGAACCTATATCAAGACTAATAAGTGTTAAATCTTTCTTTTTCCTATTTGCAAAATCAATTAATGTTAAAGTTCTTCTTATATTATCAAAAGTATTTCTATTTACAATGAAGCCTGTCTGATCTGTATCTATAATGCCGGGGATGATTGTCTTCAATCTATCAGCAAAAATACTCATAAACATTTTATAATCAACATTAAGTAATGAGATGGGTCGATGTGAAGAACATCTAGTTGGATCTTTATTAGGTTTTAAAATTGGTGAAATAAATGTATATTGCCAAGATGGGGGGGGTGGTTATTAACTCAGTTTGGGCCAAAATAAAAACCTTATGTATTAATGAATATGTAGTTTTAGAAAGGATTTTATATATCTCTGGTATAATACCATCATTACCCGGTGCTTTGTTTGATTTAAGCTTATTTATTTGTGTAATAACTTCTGTATATGAAATACTCTTGTCCAATAGTTTAATCTGTTGTTTATTAAGCTTTTTATTCATGTTTGTGGTTATAAACTCCTTTATTTTATCTTTAGGTTCCATGTTAATGTTGTTATGGTTAATCTTGTGAAAGTGATTTCTAAATTCATCCAGTATTTCTGGTATACTAGAAACATTCTTCTTTTCCTTAGAGAAAAGATTTCTTTGATATGGTTTTGTTTATTCAATCTTTTGTTTTATTTTTAAGTCTGTGTAAGTATTTGGGGCTTATTGAATAAGACAAAACTTGTATTTCTCTAAAGTTATTTTAACTTTATGAGTTAAAATTTCTTTGTATTTCTCATTTAGTTTGTTTATTTCTTCAATAACTTTCTTGTCCATAATATTTTCTTTATTATTATGTTTATAAGAGTCTAATTTACTTTGAATATCTAACAATTCCTTATCCCAAGATTTCCTTTTATTATTATACCATCTGATACTTTGTCCATATAGATATGATTTTAAGGCATCCCAAACATAGACAATGGAGACTTCAGGAGTATTATTTATGTCTAGAAAATGTTGTACTTCTGAAAGTATATATTCTTTATAGTCTTTTAGCTGAGTTAAGTATGCTGGTATCCTTTTGATCTGAACATTATGATTATTTTTTATCATGAATTCAAAAACAATTGAGTTATGATCAGATATAGGACATGAAATAATTTTGGAATTAATTAAATCTGTTACCATCTGGTTAGAAATAAAGACCCTATCTATTTTTGAATAAGTTTTGTATCTGTTAGAAAAAAGGTGTATGGTAATGATTTTGAATCTATCTGATTATTAATATCATTCAAATGATAAGAATTAGCAAAATCATTTAAATGTTTTGCATTAGATGTAATTCTTCTTTTCCTTATAGTGGTAGTATCACTTTCATGTAGTATACAATTAAAATCACCAGCTAAAATAATATCCCCTATAGAGAATGATATGATCTTATCAATATGATGTTTCACTGTATTAATACCAATTCAGGTATCCAATATACATTAATTAAAGTGTAAGTCTTCCCATTAATTTGTATTGTAACCATACAAAACATTCCTTTGTCATCCTGAAAAGACTTAATGGTTTTAGGAATGGGCATACTTTTATTCCATAAAATAGCCACTCCTCTTTTTTCTGAGTGTGCTCTGAACTAACCAATACTGTATACTTATTAGTGGCTAGTTTATCAATATCTTTTTCAAGAGATGGGTTTCTTGCAGGAAGACTAGATTGGCCTTGTGTAAATTAATGTATCTTATTAGGCTTGCCCTTTTACACAGATTATTCAATCCATTAATGTTTAAAGAAATTCCTTTTAAAGATGTCATTTGGCATTTTAAAACTCAAGAATCTTATGATCGAAATAACAAGATAAATAATGTTACATCTCCTCTTTTAGGTGTACCTTTAAATATAGCTGTATTTATTAAATCTCTTATGGGATTTTGTATAGGATTCAATTTTGTTTGTAGTGACAATGAGTGTACAAAATATATTGTGGATGTCAAAACTATATACATATAACAATGAACAAGTGAAAATAATGTAAGGATTAAACCTTGCATCCAGCCTGGAGTTGAAAACTCCAACTTAGAGTAGTATTTACTACTCAAGTTAACCCTACCCTAAGCAGCAGTACCTCAGCTACCACCTTATCAATTTAATACTAGTTATATTTAACTGAGGTTAACAGTTTTCAATTCAATTATCTATCAAGACAAAACTACACATTTGGTAAAACAGCATCATATAAACTAAAATAAACTTTTTTTTTTTTAAACTGTTCATACTACTATATAGATCTATGTAATATATAACACTTGTATTCAAATAGCATTCAAATAATCTTGATGTTAGAAATCAAGAGGAGAGAAAATTAGGTTCTAACATTCATTTAAATCAAAAACTTTGGCTAATATGATTCAGACATTACATATATTAAGATGCATCTATTTTCTGTCATGTGAATACTATTAACAGCTTCCAAAAAAAAATCTTGAATTGTTTGTATATGAACATTTACTTAAACTCATTATTGTCAATAGAGTAAAATATTGTATTCATAAAAATTATTATAAATCATATTGCATAGTTATGCAAATTCTCAGAAACACTTGCATTATTTAAAAAAGCCATCACACACTCACACACACACACACACACACACACACACACACAGACACACACACACACACACACACACACACACACACACACACACACACACACACACACACACACACACATATATATATATATATATATATATATATATATATATATATATATATATATCTGATCTCACTGAGTTATGTCCTTGTTGAGCACTATCCTACTTGCTGTCCCTAGAATAAATCTGTCTGCTTTATAGAAAATAATGCACAGCAAACACATTTTAGTAACCAGATTTTACAATCATGCTAACCTACTGCTTTAAAATATATCACATGACATTTCTTCCAGAATAGAATTATAAAATTGTTTATGCTTGTCAATCAGATGAATTAAATGAATTATAATAAAGTATATGTTTGGAACAGAAGTTTTTAACACAGATTATTATGCTGCTGTTAAGTAGATTTTCAAAAACATTTAAATAAATGTTTCATTTTCTATGCCTTCTAAAATAAGACATTTACTTATTACAAGAAACTACATCATTTAAACTCATTATAACTGACATTTTATGAATAGAGTATTTTTCCTGAATCTGTGGTGTGTCAGTATGATAACTAGGTCAGAGGTTATACTAACTGCTTTCAGTTTCTCTGTGAGAATTCTGTGAGTTGAAGCTTTTGAAGTAGTTCATGGACACTGTGCATGAGACAGCCCACATCCCAGATTGTCTCCCTTAACATTTTGGCGGGAAACTTATTAAAACTTGGCAAACATTCATTTTGTCAATAGAGTAAAATATTGTATTCATAGAAATTATTATAAATCATATTGGATAGTTATGCAGATTCTCAGAAACACTTGCATTATTATATAAAAAAAAAGCCATCACACTTACACATACACATACACATACACACACATACACACACACACACACACACACACACACACACATATATATATATATATATATATATATATATATATATATATGATCTCACTGAGTTGTGTCTTTGAGCACTATCCTACTTGCTGTCCCTAGAATAAATCTGTCTGCTTTATACAAAATAATGCACAGCAAACACATTTTAGTAACCAGATTTTACAATCATGCTAACCTACTGCTTTAAAATATATCACATGACATTTCTTCCAGAATAGAGTTATAAGATTATTTATGCTTGTCAATCAGATGAATTAAATGAGTTATAGTAAAGTATATGTTTGGAACACAAATTTTTAACACAGATTATTATGCTGCTGTTAAGTAGATTTTCAAAAACATTTAAATAAATGTTTCATTTTCTATGCCTTCTAAAATAAGACATTTACTTACTACAAGAAACTACATCATTTAGACTCATTATAACTGGCATATTTTATGAATAGAGTATTTTCCTGAATCTGTGGTGTGTCAGTGTGATAACTATGTCAAAGGTTATACTAACTGCTTTCAGTTTCTCTGTGAGAATTCTGTGAGTTGAAGCTTTTGAAGTAGTTCATGGACACTGTGCATGAGACAGCCCACATCTCAGATTGTCTCTCTTAACATTTTGGCGGAAACTTATTAAAAACTAGTGACAAACATTCATTTAGTAGTGTAAATGCATGTAAACATGACAAAACCTTCACAATGTATTCCACAGACCATTACAGCCTCTTACTTCTTTTCAGAAAGAGAAACAAATTGAATCACAGCTTGCCATTAAATCTTCAGATATTTTGACTGGTTATGAAACAAAACATTATAACTGACATATTTTATGAATAGAGTATTTTCCTGAATCTGTGGTGTGTCAGTGTGATAACTATGTCAAAGGTTATACTAATGCTTTCAGTTTCTCTGTGAGAATTCTGTGAGCTGAAGCTTCTGAAGTAACTCATGAACACTGTGCATGAGACAGCCCACATCTCAGATTGTCTCTCTTAACATTTTGGCGGGAAACTTATTAAAAACTAGTGACAAACATTCATTTAGCAGTGTAAATGCATCTAAACATGACAAAACCCTCACAATGTATTCCACAGATCATTACAGCCTCTATGTAAGTGAAATTAAGCCCAAAATTACCAATCAAAAGCATTTCTATATATTAATAAAGAAAAGAAAAAGAGAGTAGAAAATAAAAGGGAGTGAGGCAGAAATAAAAAATGTAAGAGAAAGATGTAAGAAGTATATACAATGGAATGCTACTTACTGTTTATATTAATAGAGTTAAAAATAAAACATATTATTTACTCTTATTTAGTTCTGATTATTATTAGTTAAAGCATAACAGATTATTTACAAACAGGCATAAGCAGTATAATCAAGAAAGTATAATTAGAAATAGCATTTAAAGAACTTATAAAAACTTTTACAAGGAATAAATATGTTATTATTCTATTAATGATATTTTCATTACTGTTCTCTCCCTGCCCTCCCCCACCCTTTACCCACTACATAATCTAAATAGAATGTCATTGTTTAAACAAAGAAAATAATAAAAGGAGAAGGAAAAAAGGTAAAGATAAAAAAATGTATCAAATTACTAACCTTACTTCTTTTCAGAAAGAGAAACAAATTGAATCACAGCTTGCCATTAAATCTTCAGGTATTTTGACTGGTTATGAAACAAAACATTTCTTTGCACATAGAGAATAACTTTGATTAAATCTTTTCCAAAATATTTGTGGCTTTCTGGAAATGCAGGAACTATATTCAAAAAGATTAATAATGAACTAAAATGATGAGAGAAAAAAAACATATAACAAATCATTTGTTTTTAGTCTCTTCTTCTTCTCTGAAGTCTTCCACGAAACTTCAGTTGCCAATCTCTTTAATGAAGAACTAGCCCATTCCATTTCTTCTATTTTATCCAAAATCCTTTTTCTTTGACAAACAGTAAAGCAGAGTCTAAATCATCGAAACCTTAGGACCATCAGGAAGGAAGATTTTAAGCTTGGCAGGAAACAGAAGGTATGTTTTAAACTGTGCTTTTTAAGCTCCCTTATTAGTGGCAGAAAAACTTTTCTTTTAGCTATTACCATGGAAGAATAGTCATTGTCAAAAGCACAGTTGTCTCATTAATCTTAACAGGAGCTTTAGCCCAAGCAGATTTAAGAACCATCTCTTTATCAAAAGATGATAGAAATCTAACTATAACTGATCTAGGATATTTTTGTTAGAGTTAGTATTAGCTATAGATCTATGTGCTCTTTCGATACCAAAAGAGAATCCTTCTGGTAAGTCTAAAGTTTTAGGAGCCAAGTTGTTAAAAAGAAGTAATATTGTTACCTTCAATATTTTCTGGCAGTCCAAAAATCCTAATGTTATTGCGCCTAGATCTATTTTCCAGGTCATCCAGCTTTGTTTGTAAATGTGTATTTTGTTTCAGCAGAAACTCAATGTTGATTTCCTCTTCTTGGATTCTATTTTCCATGTCATTCACAGCTTCTTCTATGCCTGTCATCTGGTTCTTCTGTTGTTGCAGGTCTGTTTGTAACAGGTCTATTTGTTTTGTAGTTTTTTCTATGAAGGTGTCTATTTTAGTATCCATTTTATCAGTAAGTTGCTGGATTATAATTATCAGAGACTGAAGTTCTTTCTTGATGCTGGAGTCTTGAGAATTTGTCTTACTGGAACTCATTTCAGACTGATAAACTGACAGGAAAATTTCCACAGTGATTTCTGACAGGAATATTGTTAAGATTTCCTTTCTTTTTTAGATATAGTTCAAGAACTATATAAAACAAACGTATTTAGAAAGAAAATTACTATAAAAATTAATTTTTTAAGTAATTAATTCCTGTCAGTGTAATGAAATTGGTGGAGCTGAAGAAATCTGCTGCTATCCTGTGTTCATCCTTGGCCACGCCCCCAATATAAAATGTTTTTGAAGAATGGGAAGCAAAAGAAATTTGATTTTTAATATTTTTAACTTATCAAAATGTTTGCTGTTTTTTAATGTTGATATATATTGGCATTTTGTGTATATTAGTTGACTATTTAATGTGTTGCTTGTTCTTTAATCATGTGCTTTATAACATGTTTTATTACGTCTATTTAAGTGTTTATCTAATGATCATATTTATACTGATGAAGTCCATTTAAGTGGATGAAAGTGCTTAATTAAACGTTCATGTTTGTTTGCCATTTTGGAGTATTTCTTTAAGGTTTTGTTGCTTTGCACTTTGGCTTTGGGTTGTGTGGTTCAGTGGCAGTGCTAGTGGAATGGTGTTAAATTAGGGTCTCTTGGCAAAACAATAAGCAGCATGCCAGTGGCTACAGTCTTGTCGGGTTTGCTTGTTTTATCTGTATACATACCATACCTACCTTGATCTGCTGCTGGACAGAATTTTTTTCAGGGGCCGAGGTTTGCTGTTTTAGTACTTCAGCTTCCTAACAGAGACTGATTGATATGCAGTAGACAGACAAGTCGTTGGGGAAAACACTGGTAGATTTTGCAACAGGGTGCATTAATGGAAGACTGAGCATACTTCTTGTTTTGGTGTTATTGTATACTGTAAATCATGGCAGGAAGGGAGAGCAGGTGATTTAACAGGCCTCCTTAACCCTCACTATTACTGCTCTTGAGCTGTTTATTCTCTGTTAAAGGAATGACTAAATGAGCAGCATTAAGATCATCTCTAAAAGCCGTATGAGAGCCAGAATAAAAGTAAATAAAAACAAACTGTCATTACATTTTTCTTTCTGAAGAGCACTTCTGTTATGAGCTGTTACGTGGAGCTCTGTATTAAGTAATTTTATGTTCAGTGTTGAAACCGGCTTTTTCTTACATAGCGTAGCTGATTTTTTATGCAAGTCTTCACTTCACCCCTAAATATATTTGAGTTTTATCAGTTTTACTTATGTTCCCTCTTGCTAGTTAATTGCAAGATTTTATGTACTGTACTGGTACTAGCCATGGAAAGATGTGGTAAATCAGCAGAAACTGGCAGCTATTTTGTTCCCTCGTAATTCCTTAGAGTATTAACTACGTGTAAAGTGGACTTTTGCAGAGACTCCAGATGCATGTTTTCATGTGCACATCTTCTTTTTTTGACATTATTGTATGTTGCCAACAGTCACCACTTAATACTTGCTGGCCTGCTATCTTTTTCCAACAACATTCAGCTCAGTTTTTGAGACATCAGTGCTTTTACAGGTAGTGGGTAGTAAACCATAAGCTGCCATTGGTAACCCTGTTAGTGGGGTTGTTTATGATAACACAAGAGTATGTAGCATTTGTTTAGTGTCACAGTTGTGCTGTGGTAGTGGTATTAATAGGCTTGAATAATTTCAGCCATCATGGTATCCTACCATGTGTGGTGTCTGTACTACTGTAAATTGCTGTTTGTCTCAGTGGCACAGTGTGTCAACATTGCAAAATTCTCCCACATCATCTGCCTTGAAATAGAAGAGCTGGTCATTGGGTGCTCAGCCCAACTCTGTGACCAGCTCACACATTACTCTTGGATCACTTATAAAATCTGTGTTACTGGCATACTGGCATCACAGTCAGGATTCAATCTCCCTGGGTTTGGCACTGCCATGTCCTCGCAGGACTCCAATTACAGTCAACTGGTGTTACATGCCCCACAGTGACACAATCCATTGACCAACTCTGGGCTGCAACCCTGAGTACCACACACTCCCTTGGGATAGAAAAGCTGTCATTAAGCTGCTGAGTCCTAGCAAGCTGTGTTCCCCTGTTGATCATCCATTGCCATGGGCACTTCACAGTTAAATGCTTAACACAGTTAGGTGGTTGTGAACTGCTGTTTCTGTTTAATAATTTTCTGAATGCTAAGTTGCATAAGAAAAAATGGTACTTGCGTGTTATCGCAACCACACATTCTTGCGACCA
>NC_056742.1:244625614-244678114 GCF_019279795.1 Protopterus annectens
CCAAAATTAAACTTAAAAGAAATGAAATGGATTGTTAAATTGGGTGGCCTTTTCCAGCCTGTCTTAATGAATATTTATGATTTTGTATACTATTGAATATTCATTAGCCCACCAATGAAATTTTGTGACTAATTATGTCAGTGTATAAAAGAACCTCAATATGTTATGAATATTTCCACTGATGAAGGCTAGGTTAATACCATAGCCGAAACCGGCCTGTTATTTTTGTGTTTTTTTTATTTTTATTACTAATTAAATTAGTTCATGCAACTCACAGTTGCTGGCTTCTGCTCTTTAACCATGTGTTTTTGATCCGTGCAATCACTACTGTGCAGGGGAATTCTTTTTAACTGGCAGTTAGTCATACAGTTTGGCTAGTTGTTGGGGGAACCGCTGTGAAAGTTCTCTCGCATTGCAACCATTATGATAACATATTTAAAGGCAGATGCACCTTTTCCAGCATCAGCACATTACAGTATTAAAATTGTATAAAATCTTATACAATATAGGCTTTGTATTGTTATATCATATTTGTGTATGTGTGTTTTACACATATGCATAAGTATGTATTTATATATACATACAGTGGGTATAAAAAGTTTATACCCCCCGTTAAAATGTGAGGTTTTTGTGATATAAAAAAATGAGGCCACAATAAATCATTTCAAAACTTTTTCCACCTTTGATGTGACCTATAACCTACACAATTCAATTGAAAAGCAAACAAATCTGTTAGGGAAAAAATATAAAAAATAAAAAATGTACAATACGCTGGTTGTTTAAGTGTGCATACCCTTTGTTGAAGCCCCTTTTGATTTAATTACAGCATGCAGTCTTCTTTTGTACGCACTTGCCATCAATTAAAGAGCCTTTGATTAACTCCAAATAAAGTTCAGCTGGCCTAGTATGATTTTCCTGACATTTACTCGCTTGCTACAGTAAAAGCCATGGTTCACAGAGAGCTTGCAAAGCATCAAAGGGATCTCATTGTTGAAAGGTATCAGTCAGGAAAAGGGTATAAAAAAATTTCCACAGCAAAAAGTGGAGAAAATATGAGACAAGATTGATGTTGCAAAGAACTGGACGTCCCTCCAAAATTGATGAAAAGACGAAAACTGATCAGGGAGGCTGCCAAGAGACCTACAGCAACAATGAAGGAGCTTCAGGAATTTCTGGCAAGTACTGGTTGTGTACTACATGTGACAACAGTCTCCCGTATTCTCCATCTGTCTGGAATATGGGGTAGGGTTTCAAGACAGAAACATTTTCTTACACAGAAAAACATCCAGGCCCAAAACTTTTCAAAACAGTACATCAAGTCTCCCAAATGGATGTGGAAAAATGTGTTAAAATGTGTTATGGTCTGATGAGACCAAGGTTGAACTTTTTGGCCAGAATTCCAGAAAGTACGTTTGGCGCAAAAACAGCAGTTTGCATCACCAAAATAACACCATCCTCACAGTGAAGCATGGTGGTTGGCAGTATCATGGTTTAGGGTAGCCTTTCTTCATCTCGAACTGGGGCTTTAGTCAAGGTGATGGGAATCATGA
Source organism: Protopterus annectens (assembly GCF_019279795.1). Lineage (NCBI taxonomy): Eukaryota > Metazoa > Chordata > Ceratodontiformes > Protopteridae > Protopterus > Protopterus annectens. Next base: position 244,627,165 of record NC_056742.1, read on the forward strand.
ACAGTTCCAAATACCTGTCACTTTTGGCACAAAACCTTCAGGCGTCTGCTAGAAACCTGAAAATTAAGAGTAATTTCACCTTTCAACACGACGGTTGACCCCAACCATACATCCATATGAACAAAAGAAAGGCTTCACCAGGAGAAAATTTAAGTTTTGGAATGGCCCAGCCAGACCCCAGATGAAAATCCAATATCCAATAGAAAATCTTTGGGTTGACCAGAAGAGGGCTGTGCACAAGAGATGCCTTCACAATCTGATAGATTTGGAGCGCTTTTGCAAGAAAAAGTGGGCAAATATTGCCAAGTCAACATGTGCCAATGCTGATAGACACCCAAGAAGACTGAATGCTCTAGTTAAATCAAAAGGTGCTTCAACAAATTAATTTAAGGGTGTGCACACACATCAAATATTAGTTTAAGGGTGTGCATACTTGTGCAACCAGAGTATTGTATGTTTTTTATTTTTTATATTATTCCCCTAACAAATTTGTTTTTCAATTGAGTTGTAAAGGTTATAGGTCACATTAAAGGTGAAAACATTTTGAAATTTTTTTATTGTGGCCTCATTTTTTATATCACAAAAACCTGGCATTTTAACAGGGGTGTATGCGTGTGTATATATATATATATATGTATATATATATATATTGGTTCATAGGTTTATACTAGGCTATCTGCCCTAGGGCCTATGCAAGCCTAACCATAACAATTCCCTGGATATTTCTTCCCACAATATTTACTTCTCTGGACACCTGTTTAGCAGGGCGACTGACCTGATCCCCGGTGTTAATTTTCTATCTTCCATCCAGTCATCAAGGTTCCTTTTGAAGAATGCCAATGAGGCGCTCTGCCTGACATGTATGGGCAGTCTGTTCCAGAGTATGGGGAGTCTGTGCGTCAGGAACCTATCCCTGCAGCATGTTTTGTTCATTGTGATGACATGGTTTAGATCCCTGGAGCGTGTGGCTCTGAGGGATTGGGATTTCTTTAAGTGGAGCATGTCCAGCAGCTCAGGGTTTGACATGGCCTTGTATGTTGAGCAGAGATTGCCTCTGAGTAGTCGATATGCCACAGAGTATAGCTGGAGTTTTTTTTAGACGGTCAGCATATGGCATCTGCTTTAGGCCTGTGATTCTTTTAGTGAGGTACATCTGTGGCCTTTCCAGCTTTTGCAGATGTCTTGTGAGGTACATACCAAATGGGGCATTATACTCTATAATGGGTCAAATGAGGGATGAGTACAGTGGGACAATAATCTCCTTTTTTCTGGATGAAAAGCCCTTAGTGATGAGGTGTGCCTCATAGAAGGATTTCTTGACTTGTGGCGATGTGGTTATCGAAAGTGAGACCACTGTCCACCTGTGTCCTAAGTCTCTCATCACACTTTCGATGTTTAGTATCCTGCCACCTATGTGGTAATTCATGGGTACATGTTTTTTTCCAAAGGGGATAACTGTACATTTGTTGGCATTAAGCTTGAGCCCATGGCTCTGGCACCAGGCATCTGTTTTTGTAAGGCCCTTTTGTAGAATATCCACATCATTTGGGGATTCATTAATGGCTCCCGGTTTGCACTCATCTGAGAACTTTATTAGCCAGAGTCCCTTAGTGTTGGCCTGTACTTCAGAGAAGTAGATGCCAAACACGAGTGGTCCCAGGACTGAACTCTGAGGTGCTCCACTTGTCACTTGTCTGGAGCTGGATTTGGAGTTGGCTACTTTTACAGTCTGGGTTCTGTCAATAAGCCATTTGGCAACCCATCGAGTGATGTAGGGATTTATGCCCAGCTTAGTAAGTTTATCTATGATTCCAGAGTGAGGGATGGTGTTGAATGCCTTGGAGAGGTCCAGATAGGCTGTGTGGACTGCCTTACCCTCGTCCACAGCTCTGGAGACTGATTCGAAGAAGTCAATCAGATTCAGGAGACAAGATCGGCCCTTCACAAACCCAAACTGGGTGGGGTCCAGTGTTTGAAGGTTTCCAATGTCTTTGTTTATAAGTTCCATGATAATGCGTTCCATGCCCTTGCAGATCAGGCTTGTCAGACTGATGGGATGGTAGTTCCCGGGATCCAAGGGTAATCCCCCCTTTTGGAGTGGGATAACTGTAGCTGTGCGCCACTCAGTGGGCAAGAAGCCTGAGGTGAGGCAATGATTAAACATGATACTTAGGTGAGGTGCCAGTTCATTTTGTAGTTCATATAGTACACAGCCTGGGATGGCATCTAGCTCCATGGATGCTGTATTCTTGGCTTTGGAGAGTGCGGCTTCTACCTGTGTGGCCGTGATTACCAGAATTTGGCTATCTTTTGGTATTGAGATGGGCCCTTTAGAGGGTGAGAGGGGGTGAAGTTGGCACTAAATCGATCTGCCAGGATATTGGCAATATCCTTGGGATCAGTATATTTAATGCCATTCTGTTGTAGCTCAGAGCAGATCTGAGCATTGCCATTTAGATTCTTGACATAACTATAGAATGCCTTGTGGTTGTCTTTGGAATCTTTGGCAATTTTATTTTCGTAACTAGTTTTGAGGATTTTATGAGGGATCTCAGCTTCTTACTGAGGCTGGTGAGGGTGTTTTTTGGATCCTAGGATTTTCCTCTTTTCTGCAACAGTTTTTTTCTTCTGTTGTATAGTTTGTTTATATCAGCGGACCACCAGATAGGCTTTCTTTTTTTGGAAAAGAACATCTTGGTTCTATTTGGGATGGCACAATTCATACACGAGTGGATGTGCTCGTACAGTGCCTTAGTGTAGGATTCTGCAGTTGAACTTTTAGATCCCGTCTGCATAGGTGTCGTGAAGTTTGTCACTTCTGACTTCAGTAGCATGAAGTTGGCTTTGGAGAAGTTTTTTAAGGAGGTTTCCTTATTGGGGGGTGGGCATACACACACAGACACATATATGTATACACACACACACACACACACACACACACACATTAATATATATAGATATATATATATATATATATATATATATATATACACACACACACACACACACACTAATATATATATATTTACACACACTAATATATATATATATATATATATATATATATATATATATATATAGTCTATATTATGTATTCGAATGCTTAACTGTTAGAATCGCTAAAGAATGAACTTTAATGATCGAACAGTTAACTATTCGAATATATTAAAAAAATTAAAAAAAAAACAAAACAAAGAAAAAGTGAAGGGTGTAAGCAGGGGAGCAAGCTCCCCTGCACCCCCAACACCCCCCGCTATTTAAATATGCCAACTCCAAGATCGCGTTAGTGTAGGAAATGGGAAATTTTCCATTTCTGCACTGTAGCACACTGAAGTGTGATCTCGAAGTTGGTATATTTAAGTAGTGGGGGGTGTAGGGGGGTTTGCCTCCCTGCTTAAACCCTTTACTTTGTGTTTTTTGTTTTTAAATATTGTTTTTAATATATTCGAACAATTAACTGTTCGATCACTAAAGTTTGTTCTTTAGCGATTCAAACAGTTAAGCGTTCGAATATATAATATAGACTATATATATACACACACACACACACACACACACACACACACACACACACACACACACACACACAGATTAGTGTATTATACACACTGACACAATAATTAAGCATTTAGCATAATACCTCATACAGGCCCTTACAGTCAAGGCAAAAAAAAAAGCCAGCAGACAGTAGATGTGGGATCATTTCACTGATATTGGAATTTGCCAGCATATTTTAAGTGAGCTCTTGCTATGCATTGAAATATTTGTCTTAGAAAAGCAAGTGTTCTTAGTACCTCAGAGGTACCAATTGAAAAGAAAACATTTTCCCAAAAAAAAAAAAAAGGGCCTGTAAACAGATATATATGTGAACAGGCCTTCAATTTTTATAATGGTGCTGGAAAGTTGTTGACTTAACTTTTCTTTTACAATAGTAAAAGTGACTTGGCAGTTTATTATGACTTTCATTAGTAACACAAACATGCATTCCTTTTTCCAAAAGAACGAATTATCACTAGCCACTCCTTCACTACTAAGTCACCACGGTCACATTCAAATCTGTGCTGAAGGCAATTTTATTTCTTCGTTTAAAACACTTTGAAAGTAAAAGCAGACAATCACGACTAAGCGCTTTCGCATTAAAAAGGCATCATCCGTGTCGTTTAACCATCATTTCAAACTTTTTTATATACTGATTATATTCGCAAACATAATTTCCTGCTACGATTGCCTAATTTAACTCTTTCCCTACCCATTAAAAAACATAATATATTACAAAAGATGAAAAAGACAATAAAAATACAGTGAAAATAAAAATGGAAATACAATTTTCTACAAATAAATGTTCCTTTACAAAAAAACACCTTGTCAGAATTTGATATATGGGTCCCCTTCACTTTGCCGACATTCCAGAATGCCGACAACCATATGATCGACATTCGGAATGCCGACAATGCGGAACCGGCATCTCACTATTGACTCTAAACCGGTTACAGGAGGGATCCTAGGACTGAGCCCTGAGGAACGCCACTTGTAACTGGTTTAGAGTCGAACCTAGCTCCTGCAACTCTCACCATGTGGGTTCTGTCCGTGAGCCAGTTGGCAACCCATCTTGTGACATAGGGGTTTATGTTCAGCTTGGTAAGCTTGTGTATAATACCAGAATGGGGAATGGTGTCAAAGGCCTTTGCGAGGTCTAGGTAGGTTGTGTGTACCACCTTTCCCTTGTCTATAGCCTTGATAACTGTCTCATAGAAGTCCACCAGGTTTAGGAGGCATGATCTGCCCTTAACAAAGCTGAACTGGGTAGGGTCCAGTGTTTGGAGATTCCCAATGTCTCTGTTAATGAGTTCCATGATGATGCGCTCCTTAGCCTTGCAGACCAAGCTAGTCAGGCTTATAGGGTGATAGTTCCCAGGGTCTGTTGTGGCTCCACCTTTGTGGAGCGGAATAACCATTGCTGTGCGCCAGTGTATGGGTACGTAGCCTGTGGAGAGGCTGAGTTTGAACAGTATGTTTAGGTGAGGGGTTAGTTTGTCTTTCAGCTCGTGTAGGATGCAGCCAGTCCCATTGATGATGTGTTTTTGGCTTTGGAGAGGGCTGTTGTAACCTGTCTGTGAGTTCAGGGGCTCTACATTCTTCTGGTATGGTTATGGGCCCTTTTGGGGATGAGAGGGGGGTGAAATTTGCACTGAACCTGTCTGCCAGGATGTTGGCGATATCGGTCGGTTCAGTGTATTTTGTGCCATTCTGCAGTAACTCCGAGCAGATCTGAGCATTGCCACTTAGATTCTTGACATAGCTAAAGAATGCCTTGTGGTTATCTTTGGAGTTCTTGGCAATTTTTCTTTCAAAGCTCACCTTGGTAGTTTTATGAGGGATCGTAGTTTCTTGCTGATGCTGATTAGGGTTGTCTTCTCTTCTTGGGATTTTACTCTTTTCTGTTCTAGTTTCCTCCTTCTATTGTATAGTTTGTTTATGGCAGGGGTCCACCAAACTGGTTTCTTTTTCTTGGAGGAGTGTGTCTTGGTTTTGCTTGGGATAGCACGATCCATGCATTCTTGTAAGTGCCTGTAGAATGCATTAGTAAAGGATTTGGCAGCTTGGACAGCGTTATCCTTTAGCATGGGGGCTTTGAAACTTTCCAACTCAGTCTTAAGTAACGTGAAGTTTGCTTTTGAAAAGTTTTTCACGGTGGTTTCCTTGTTCATGGGTGGGGGCGGAATGTGGATATCCAAAGTGATGTGTTTATGGTCAGATCTGTCCAGCGAGGGGTTGACCTCTGGTGTGAAACACCGGTCGCCCATGTTGGTGATGACCAGGTTCAATATGTTGTCACCTCTGGTGGGAGTGTTGACCAGTTGATCCAGGGCTTTTGAGTTTATAAATTCTAGGAAATGTTAGGCAAGGGAGTTAGTACTTGAGTAGTTCTCCCAGTTAATGTTTGGGTAATTGAAATCACCCAATATTAGGGTGTCTTGTAGGACCTTTATGTTTCCCAGTGTTTCCAGAAACGCAGAATGGGGGTCCTGGGACATGGTAGGTGATCTGTAGCAAGCTACAATTTGAACTGGAGTTTTGCTTGTTGTTAGTTGCACATGGATAATCTCTGAAGCATTGTGTTGTGCCACTAACCTGGAGGTGTGGGTATCCTTGATGAATATGGATACGCCCCTGCCTTTTGTATTTCGGTCCGGGTTCTGTGGCCGAAATGTATGGTACGAGTTGTAGCCTGGGTAGTGCTGGGGTGCTCTCTGGAGCCTTAAACCAGGTTTCTGTTACTGCACATATATCGATTTTCTCCATACTGAAGAGTGCCTCAAGTGCATGCATTTTGAGGTTTAGACTTCTGGCATTGAGTAGCATTACTCTTTTTTTGTTACTTGTGCTATTTACGGTGGTCGGTTTGTCTTTTGAGCCTTGCCTAAAAAAGGCACTATGGGGTGGCAAGAACCTTGGCCAGTATTTGAAAGCCTAAGGCTAGCAGGTGCAAGCCGTCTCTAGCAAAGCAGCGTGGCTTGTCGAGCATGTTATCCCAGGTGGACAGACACTGGATCCCCTTTGAATGACACCAGAAACTTAGCCAATTGTTGAAATTGATAATTTTTTCTTTATACCGTGGTATCATTCTTGGTGAGGGCAGGATGCTACTCAGGGTCATACCGGCCTGGTCTGTGTGATCAGAGAGCTCTTCCATGTCTCTCTTCATGTAGTCCAAGGAGGTGCGGCTCATGTCATTCACACCAACAATGGTGTGGAAAATGACAGAGTTGTATTTGTACTTGTTCTGGAGTGACCTGAGTGCTTGTGTTATGTGGTGGAAGTAACCTCCTTATTCAGCCTAGTGAGTGGGACGTCAGTGTGCCCGACTATAGCGTCACTTATTACTAGTATGTTGAGTATGTTATTTTGCCTTAAGGGCTGTGTTTGCATGGCACACTGGTTTTGTGAAGTATGTGTTTTATGGTTTGTGTTTGGGGGTGGAGGTTGCTTGTATGTCTCCTTTGGTGTGGTTGGTTGCTTTTGCAGATTTTTATTTAGAGCCTCTGAGTATGTTTTTGTGTATTTGTGTGTTTTTTTCCGGTGGTGGTTTGATGGGTCTATGTGAGACTGGTGGTGTGATGCAAGTATTTCCCTTCTCCTCTTGACTGTCTGACCCAGTCTTGGATTGAGAGAGCTTAGCTTCCAGTTTGGCTGTATAATTGCATCTCTCGCATGTATTAGTGTTTGGTGGTAGGAGGAGAGGGTTGTCTGTGTACATGAGGCAGTTGCAACATTGCCTCAAAATGCCCAGATTCACCAGTTGGACTGGAGAGTACACCTGAAACTGCTCTTTGGACATGCTTGGATAGGTACAGTGAACTGTTTTACTGAATGGCTGGTAAGGTCGAATAGAGAGCTTTGTCCTTCTGTACAGTATAGGGGGGGATCTAGTGCTAGGGTTTATAAAGTGCTTGCTGTGAGTTTTGAGCAATTGCTGGGCTGAGAAATGAATGGCTTGAGTGCTTAAGTTGAAAGTTTGTCTAGTTCCAAGGGAAAACTTTAAGAAGAGACTTTGTGGAGCCGGGAATAGTTATACCCTAGCTAACCGGCGTTGCCCAACGTCCAAAACCGGGCAATGCAGTTTTTAGAGCAGGGAAATGAAAGAAATAGAAATTAGCCTGAAATGGCCAATAAACTACTAATTTCTAGGCTGAAACCACTCCTCCAGTGACAGATAGGCTGCTCAAAGCTCCCCTCTCTTACAGGTGAACAGAGAAACTTCCTTCTATCCAAGTAATGTATGGGCAAACACAGATTTGTAACACAGCCCTGAATTCACCACTAACCTGAAAACTGGAGTGTACTAGTTTAGAAAGGCGGGGAACAAGTGTATTTTTTTTTTCAGGAAATAAAGCAGATACAATCAAAAAAACACTTTAAATGCACAGGAAACGATACTTATTGTTATATATCTCAGATCAGAGTTGTAGTTAATGCCCCTGGTAAAGTAGGAAAAAACACAAATACAGTAAAAGCAGATGAATAAAGTGCAATTTTTTTGTTTTTATATTTATAAAACAATAGAAAACGTACAAACTGATTTAAACAAGTTACCTAATTAACCAGAAAAAAGCTCAAAACTGAGCCCTGTTCCAGCAGTCTTCAATCAGACAAGTTCTAACTGCACACTCCTGCCACTAGGGTGCAGGGGAATCTTCTCCAAAAAAGATGGCCTGGATTAGTGCTCAAGTTATACAAACAAAGCTAGATTCAGCAGGCCTGAATCTGGTCTATGCTACAGCAAGAAGGCGCACCAATTTCAGAAAGGAACAGTTCAAATAAGCAGGCACAATAAGCCTGTGACCAGAAATTCCCAGCTCAGAAGGGCAGAATCCAGCCTCTCCTCCCACAAGAGTGCAGACCACAAACCTTCTTAATGTAGAATAACTGGCCTGAAGCCCAAGTGCTTAAACAAGAACTAATACACTTTTAGAATTTAGTCATTGGAGACTCCGTTGTGAGACACACTGATGTCCTTCTCACCAGGCTGAGTAAGGAGAAAGTCATGGTCAGTTGCTTATCAGGGGCTAGGATCCACCACATTATGCACGCACTCAGATCATTGGTCCACAATTACCAATATGACTCGAATCATAGTCCATGTGGGAGTAAATGGCCTGAGACGTACCTCCCTGAACTATATGAAGAGAGACATCATGGAGCTCTCGGAATATGTGTTGTGTCTCGGGCTGGTATGAGCCTAGCATTGAGCAGCATTTTACCTTCTCCAAGGATGATGCCACAATACAAACAAAAGATGATTGACTTTAATAATTGGCTTAGTTTCTGGTGTCATTCTAAGGGGGTACAATTGTGATGCCCGTGCACTGGCCCAGCAATCAAGGAGCTTCAATCCTCACTTCTATCACCAGTGAGGGGCGTCCATATAGAGAAAGGATAATAAATACGCACACAGTAAAGTACAATTTCCCTTAAGAGCACACAGAGATCACAGTCAGTCTGAGGCTGGTTTCTCCTTTTCTCTGCAGGTCCCCAGTAATCCCACTGGCACTGCTTTAGGGTCCAGATCTCAACCTAGTGGACAAGCTAAAACCTCCCTCACCCTCTCTGTCCAACCAGTGAGTCGTGTCCCTGCCCAAGTAGCTGACGCACACGCACACACACACACACACACACACACACACACACACACACACACACACACACACACACACACACACACACACACACACACACACACACACTTTGAGATAAGAGTTGTATACAACCACACAGACATTCCTGGGGAAGGCTAGCCTAGGTTCTCCAGCTGTGCCCCTTTTACCCAGACTATACGGTAGTACCACTTGCCACCACCCAGTAATATTTATCAGCTACTAAAAGGCCCTTATGAAAGGGTGTCCAATTATACTGTGCAATATTATTATCTAAATGGTAAGTGCAACTGAACAGTCAAGGCTTACTGGAGTGGCTTGGCCAGTATCACTGTATACATGCAATGTACTCTAGAGCTTAAATTCTCTCTACACAAAACATCCACAATTGAAAGGTTTAAAAATATTTAATAATACATGATAAAAACACAATACTTCTTACTACACAGTGCTAGTCAAGAATTCAGAAATCACAGAAAAATACTTAAAATAATGCAGTAGAAAAGTTCTTATGTCAGTACAGAAAAAAAACTAATCTAATCTTCCTAGTTCCTAGCTATATCTAAGAAAAACCCAGTTCTAAAATAAACTTACATATAGAACACAGGCAAAGAGTGCTGGTGAGTTGGATGTTCTCAAGACAAATGCTCTACTTTCCTCTGAGAAATAGTTTTTAAAATCACTAACAAACATTTCTGCTGGGCCCTCCCAGGTTATATCATTCTTGTCACCTGTGATTTAGTTCCCAGGCCAACAGAAGCTCAACATTTACATTTTTAGCATCTCTTTTGTTATCTTGCATCTGCACAAAGCTACAGCAATAGAAGACATTCTACATGTAGCTACAGCAATAGAAGACATTCTACATGTAAACTCTAGTAATTATTCCTTAAAACAATAGAAAGAATGTGTTAGCCCAGATAGACTGACTCCGAGCTCTGAAGATCAGTTACAAGATTATTTGCTTATCAGCTTTTCTTCCAGCAGAGTGCACTGTGCTTACATTTCTGCAGTTCCACATTTAACACCCTCCTCCTCCATTTAAGAGAACAAGCTTGTGGCTTATATTAATATTTACAAATGACAGAATTATCTACAAATTCTGTCTAGCTAGGCTGGCAGCCTTCACCTATCTTCACAGCAATATTTGTTAGCATGGAAGGAGATGGTCAACAGACCATGCTGCTTTGGCAGGGATGGTCTGCACCTCTCCCCCCAGGCTTTCAAATATTAGCTAAAATGTTGTCTTCCCCCATAGTGCCTTTTTTAGGCAATGCCAAACTGAAAATACTTCCGACATAGCAAATCAAAACCAATAAAATATAAAGATATTACTGCTCAGTGCTAGGAGTCTAAACAAAAAACTCCACTCCTTAGAAGCTCTCTTTACCTTGGACAATGCTGACATATGTGCGGTCACTGAGACATGGTTTAAAGCTGTGGAGAGCACATCAACAGTGCAAGGTTATAATGCTTCCACATATTTCGGCCAGCTACTTCACAGACAGGGACTAAGGTGGAGGCATCTCTGTTTACATCAAAATAAATATACTACAAGGCTGGTCAAACATGACAATGCACTTGAGCTGCTTCATGCTTATATCACCATAGAGAAAATCCAATACCACCACTTTGCAAGCTATAGGTCCCCCTGTATGACCCAGGAAACTTATGCCATGTATTTAAATATTAGAAACACTAACCATCCAACCCAATACCATATTCATAGGTGACTTTAATTACTCCACTATTAACTGGGAATCCTATAGGACACCAAATGTACAGGCACAGAGATTCCTGGATTTTGTAAACACAAACTCCCTGGACCAGATAGTCAATACAGCAACCAGGGGGGTGTAACCATACTGTATCTAGTCCTCACTAATCTGGGAGAGTGCTGCACACCCCATACTGCAATGCCTTCCTTGGTAAAATCAGACCACAAAATGGACTCTTTTGAAGTAAAAATAAAACCTGAACCCCCAGCTAAACCTGGAATATTCAGGAACTATTCTAAGGCTAACCTCCTGCTATTAAGTGAGAACCTGGCAAATTTTCAAGCCCCCATAAACCCTGAGAACACTGCTGCCTATGCATAACTGTTTACAGAAACCTTGTACAAGTATGTTAATAGCTGTATAGAGGCAGCTGTACCCACCAGGAAGAAGTACAGAACTTACTCAAAAAACAAGCCACCCTGGTGGAATCACAAAATCAATAGGCTGTATAACAGGAGGAAGAAAATCATGGCAAAAATTAGGAGGTACAGCACCCAGCAGGATAAAAGCACTCTCATCAAACTAAACAAACATCTCAGAGGACAAATGAAGTCTACCAACCAGATTTGAGGTAAGTTTGGTCTCCCAGGCCAGGGACAACCACAAAGCATTCTTTAGCTATGTCCACAACCTCAAAGGCAGTACACAATTGTGTGCAGAGCTCATTGTAAGTGGAGCCACCTATACTGAGCCAGAAGATATAGCAAACCTTCTGGTTGATAAATTCAGCTCCAATTTTACCCCTTTCTCTCCCCTCAATATTCCCTCAGGAAATATCAAATATACCCCCTTACTATTAATTTGTACTAGTATATGCTCTATTTGCAGTGGACATGCTAGTTGGGTGATTCAGTCAGCATGCACGTGGTTGAATAGCAACGAGCAGTAATTGTATAATTTTCAGTATCATTTATTGGGCAAAATTAGGTTAGACTGTTTTTTTCCCATTTGCACCCCTTTGGAGGTGCTTCTGAAAAACAGCTTTGTTTCAGGACTTTGAGGCTGGGATTGGGAAACTCACTAGCCAGTGCATGGAGAAAGAAGACATGGAAGGATTTGACACTGCTAGTGTTACTATGGATAATACAGTAGTAATGTTATGTAAACTGTACGCTGCAGTGGCTAACAGTGCACATTTTTATGTATTGTTTACAAGTATTAAACCAAGTTTTTACAGGCCGGAAAGATGGGGCATTAAGTGCAAGAATTGCACATTTCATTAATTTGGAGAAGTAAGAAAATGAAAGTGTCATGCAGAAAGACATCACGTTGAACAGTGGTGTCCTAAACCACTGACCAGACAGTTGGGGATTTACAGGGCTTGAGCAGGTCCCCAAGACATTCTCACTTTATTAGTATATTGAAGTAGGAAAATGAGCTTGTATCACACAGCAAGACAGTAGGCCTGACAAGTGTTCTGTCAGAGTTTCTAGTGACTACATGCCTCCAAGCACATTTTCTCAGTGTTTCAGTATCCACTGTGCAAAAAAAATATAATTGCTCTTGACAATGAAACCGTAAGGTACTTTTTTTAGTGTAAAAAAAAAAATGGCAAGCTGAAATAAAATACACAAGTGTGAGTTACAGGAAATAGGCCTAATGGTCAACTGAATTTATTTGGGTGTGAGCGAGAGGTGAGAGGTAGTCAACTTCACCCCCCCTCCTCCTTTTTGGGGGTGGGGCTGCTTTAACTTCTTTGCTATCACTTTGTTTATAACATGGGTGATGTAGCTTGACGGATTTCTAATGACTTGTGGAGGTATTAGATTTCTTTAACAGTTTATTTCTCTTTCATTTAGTGCCAGTTGATCTGATTGAAACTGGTATCTGCAATGCAGTTCAGTTAAGGAAAGTCCCAATATACAGTTTTAGCCAAATACTTTCAAGTAGTGATCATCTAATAAAAGGAAGGTTGTTTAGGAACACACTGAACTGAATTTCATGTAAGCAGCTGTGTGCATACCAGCCATCTGTATACCTAAAGCTACACTATGCCAGTGATCCAAATCTGACTTACCATATGGCACTGCAGACCTCTTCCTAAATTATATATGTATGTTGTGTGAATGTGCTAGTGTACGGAACTGTCATGTTGCAGGTACATATTTATCTGTAGTCCTGTGCAAATGATCATGCAAGGTACAGAATTATGTGCATGCATTTCTTGTCTTTTTGTTTGGTGTACAGTGAGTGAAATGCACTGGGTGTTCATTCCTCCCCATTCAGAATTATATCCTATTCTAAAATAAATTCAGAGATTCAGCTTTAGTTTTGTTTTGATGCTCATTTCATATGCACCTTGCACTTAGTGTATGAATACCTACAAAAATACTGAAGCATCATGTCAAATATAAGTACTGGGAGTAAGTGGAGTATTGAGAAAAACCTGAGGTATAAAAACACAAATTGTTTGAACAACTTTAGAGGGTCATCGAAGTTCGAATCTTTATCTGATTGGAGAACAAACATTCTCCAGCAAGGTGTTAATGTACAGCTAATACATGGTAAAAACAAGTCCGCCGATTCTCTTCAACATATTAAGGTGTCAGATAGAAATGTAGCTTTGCTGTTTAGTGAGCGCAAAAAAGAAAAAAGAAAAACAAAAGTAATGTGCGTGTGTTTTTGTGTGTGGATGAGTGCATCTGCGAGTATGAGAGAGAGAGAGAGAGAGCATGACACACACACAAAATGAGAGAGAGAGAGGCAGTACATACCAACTTCTTTTGACTGCAACAGGCAGTCCATTAGCACACATTACATAAACAGTAATATGATATTCGAATATCTTATTATTGACTGACTTTGATCTGCAGTGATTTACCGCAGGTGGAACATTCTGTAAGGGAGAGCACAACACTATGTAGCAAAATCAGGGACAGTAAGTGACTTGGGGGATTGCAGTTTTGTCACAATGAAACATCTGAAGTGGTCACATAACAAAGCTTGTAACTGCAATGTGTCCGTTTCTATGTATATATGTGCGAGTCTGTCTGTGCTTCTGAATTTGTTTGTGTAGATCAAAAATACTTAAAAGTATTTACTCAAACAAGAATTACATGTGCTACAGCAAGTTTGAAACATTAGGTGGAGGAACTGTGTTACATCGAAAGTATAAAAAAGAAAAAGAAACCATCATTATCATCAACCTCCTTTTTGCAGTTTTCCACATGTGGGTGGAGTGTTGTCACCTATCACCATCTCTTTCAATTCATTGCCACTCTACTACCTTTTTCGACAGTCATGCCTGACAATCACAGGCCTTCTCTCCCACAATCCATCCACCTCTTTGCTGGGTACCCCTGTTTCTTTTTACCTTCCTCCTGTCTGTCCCAAATCTTCTTCACCAACTTGTCTTCTCCTTTTCTGCACAAGTGCCCAAACCACCGTAATCTGTTCCTTTTGATTTTCTCTGCAGCTGTAGCTACTTTGGCTTCTTCTCTGATGTCCTCATTTCTTAGTCTGTCCCATAGTGTGCATCCTGCCTCCAGTCTCAGGCATTTCATCTTCATCACCTCTAGTTTCCTCAACCTGTCTGGTTAAAAGTTAAAAAAAAGTACATATTAATTAAAAAATGCAAAAGAATTTAACACCCATTCTGTAAACCCAGTAATGCCCTCCAGGGTGGGAGTTAATGCCCACTCTGTGAGGCATTATTTATTGCATATGCAGTTACAAAGTTAATAAATGTGATATTATGGCAGATTGATAAAACAGCACCAAGGGCAATTGCAAAAACAGTAAAAGAAGTGTTCCTGAAACACTAACTAAAAGCAGCCAGAGTGAATCCATATCTGCTAAACAAAGTTGCAGTACTGGTTGAAAAGATAGCTGTAGACACTCTTAATCAAGCAGCTCATTTTTAGAATGTAAAAGAAACTAAAATAGGGAGCTGGAAGCACAGAGAAAACTTCCAAACACTACCCACAAAAACTGAACTGCATGACCAGTAGAAGCAGTAATAACCATGAAAAGGAGGCATTTGTGCCATCAGTGTCTTTAAACTGGGCCATAGTTAAGTCCACAAGCTAGAAACAAGTAGTGGAACTATACCACAAACAGCGTCAAAGTCAATTAAATCACAGCAGCCGTGGTTATACACAGTAGCGGAGTGTCTCACTTTACCAACTTAATGGACCACCTCCAAATTAAGGAGAAACCAGGTCACAAAACAGCCTAAGGGGAAACTGTTGTAAGTAACAATCCACAGAAGCAGCAGTAATAACAATAGTAATGTTATCCTTGATATGAGGATCCACCTCTTCTCTCCCAGACCACCGTTCAGCAGCCCCTCCAACTGCAAAGTAAATTCAGGCTTCATGTCTTGTGGGCAATGTAGGCTTGATATTAAAATTTTACTTTTATTAAATCGTTTCCTACCCATGTCCATGTGGATTTTCTGTGGGTTCCCCAATGTCTCCCATATCCCAAAGAGAATGCAGTAGGTGAATTTGAGATCCTCCAGAATTGCTTACAAGTTTGTGTATATGCCATTCATGTGTGTGTATGTGAGAGAGAGAGAGAGAGAGAGCATGTCTGTGTGCATGCTGTGATAGACTGACATTCTGATCCATTTCTCAAAGCCACTTTGTGCCCTAAATTCAGACCTTTCCTAATGGGAAGGGGCTAGGGCAAGACAGGACAAACAACATGGGTAGGCATCCCTTTTATAAAACTGATATCTAGACGTGGGTGGCTCCTTGGACATGAGGAGGAGAAGTGCTAAGTTGTGAAAGTCAGGTCAGTCATTGCACCTAAAGCAGATGGATTTGCAGATGTCATTGCAACACTGAACATACACTAACATGTACAATTTTTTACATATGTACTTTGTTCCTTTCTGCTACCTTGATTGTCCTTGATTGATTAATCCTTTACTCCCCCACAACTTTTATTTCCCTTAAAGGTTTATTATATTGTATCTTCTCAGCAAAGGCCACAAAGTGGCATTTTGCACGGTATGACCCACTATATCACATGATCTCAGATGAACTTTGTTTCATCAGTTTTTGGTTCAACTTCTTCTGCCGACTTCAGACATTGTGATGTCCTACAACTTCCTGGGCCTGATTTTAGAAGACTTCCTTGCAGTGTAAGTGACTTTACTCTAATGTCTTAAACTGGAGTAAAGTCACATACACTGAGAACAAATCTTTCAGAATCAACGCAGATTTACACTGCAGTAAGATCACTTGCACTGAGAGCAAGTCTTTTGGAATCAGGGCAGGATTACACCATACTAGATCACTTAAGTTGGAAGCATCTCTTTTGGAATCTGGCCCGCTGTTTTACTTGTTCATGGGTAAGTACTAGGCTAGCTGCCCTTGCAGGCTATTTTATGCCTAGCCAGTTTCCCATTTTGTGCTCAAAGTAACCCATCCCATATGGCCTTACCCATTCCATGATTGATAATTCTATGTTACCTCTAATGAGAATAACTGGGATCATGCTATAGATAATTTGAGGGGGACCCATGCATGCGATTAAAGTGTTTAGGAACTGCCTCTGTCCATTAGAAGTACAAAGGGGGGTAGTCCTTGGGTGAAATTTCTGTTTCCTGTCCATACATCCAAGTTGCACTTGAATGTGGACAGGGATGAACTTTGTTTTATGTGGACCTTGAGTCTGTTCCAGAGCAGCAGTAGTCTGTCCAAGATATACCTGTCCTTCTAAACCGTTGATGTTGGAGAAGAGGTTTAGATCACTACGCTGAATATTTCTGGTGATATTTGACTTGGTGATGTGCAGCAAACCCATCAGTATTGGGTCAGAGGGTGACTTGTATGCCAAACACATGTTCATTTCCTTCTTCTGGTAACAAGACATGGAGTTGAGATTTTATTTATTTTTTTGCTCCTTGAGAAGGGCTTTGTTTTGTTTAATAGCCTGCTCGTGATTCTCCAGTATGCTTCCCAGAGCAGTGAAACTCAGTGTCCTAATTGGAGAAAAGTGAATACGTAACGTGAACATTTAACCAAGCAGCCTAAATTTATTAGATGTCTGTGATTTTCCTCAGTTGCACAGATGAGAACATAATATTTTGTGTTATGGGCCAATCTGTGTTTTAGCAGTTAATCTGTATGTTACCATTTTTCTCCAAGCTACAAAGAAATGATCATAGCAGAGCTCTAACCAAAGAGACTGTGTTACTGACGGTGAAAACAAGGACAGAGTTATCCTGGGCATACCACTCAACTGTCCAGATTTTTGCCTAATATTTTTGGTCTGTTCCTTGTAAAATTTTGTTTTTCTGGCAAATAACTTGCTAATCTTTGAGGATTGAATTTGGAAAATAATGGGACATTTGAGTTTCAGACCTCATACCCTTCAGAAAATCCACACTAATACAAAACCTTTTTATTCTATCAACTTCCTGAGTTTGTAAGAACAATATTTAAAAATTTTCCCTATTTTTAGGCCTTTGTCCTCCCATTTTTTTGTGGCTTCATCCACTTTTTTTGCTCTAAGAGGATGAGAGGAATGATCCTGGGTAGATAATCTGGCCTTCTTTTTTTTTCTTGCAGTCTGATACAATGGGTTAGGTGAATATTCTGTTTTCTCTTCCACTTTCAGGTTAACCTTTACTTTTCTTCCTTCATTCCCAACACCCACGTCATTAGTCACAGACTGATGTGTTCATTTCACAAGGGCATCAGCATCATAACAAGCTTACCACATTTAATAAAAATGCAATAGTTCTGAATCGCAGTATTACTTTTATTTCTGTAGTAACAGACAAGGGTGGTATGTTAAAACAAGATAGTGGTAAGGAATCTTTAATGATGTTTGTCCCAGAAAGATGCAGCATTTGAAGGCTGTTATTTGCATAAGAAATTAATCCGCTGCTTGTTTTAACAAGCAAACAGGTTTTCTGTCTTGAATACTAACAGCTACAGTGTGATATTTGAAGCATAAGTAAAGTGCAGCTCTTCAAGTGTGAGTGGCGCTGCAGTTGTGACCCCCCCCCACACACACACCATTATTCATCATTTTCATTTTCAGTCTCCACTCAAGCACAGTGAGCCGTAACATTTCTTAGTGTTTGGTAATGTTGCCACCCCCCTAAAAAAAGGAGTATACTGAATTGTTTGGTACCTGTGCTGACTCTCACACCCCAATGATATGTTGAGCCATAACTTTCCTTGCAATATATGGTAACTGTATTTCTCCAAGACTGGGCTTCCCTTATTGGTGCATATTGCTTAAAAATTTTCATGGATGTTCTTCGTGTTTCACTGTTGCAGTCATCACTTGTGGTGTTCTCCCTGCTGGGTAGCCCTTGGTCGGCCCGAATACCAGAGTCAAGCTTTTCTCCTGCTTCAGTGGTATAAAGGAGAGCAGCCAGCACCATTACATCAGTCTTTCTTGCGGTGGATCCCGAAGCTAAAGCAGTTTGCGTGTGTGCTGGTCGGTCATTGCCAGAGTGGAAGTTGAGTCAGAAAACGACTAAAGCTAAATACCCCATTGGAGACCTTTTTCTTGCACTAACCGATGTCCAAAAAAGTCAATAATTTATCTCCGCTGTGGAAAACAAATACCGCACTGAGACTTCCATACTTTGTGTGTTACTTGTCTAGGCCCAGACCACGATGTCCCTTGTTGTTGGTTCTGTGCACTTTTCAATTCTAGGACTATTCTCAGTAGAGCTGATTTTGTAGCCAGGCATTTCCGAAGCAGTTCCTCGCATTACCAAATGGCATCCATTGGTCATCAGTCTGTGGATATTCCCAAAAAATGAAAAGATAAAGAAAGGGACAGACCACACAAACTTAAGCCCTCCCAGAAGCAAGTAGTCATTTCTCAGGAATTCAGAGAGGTGCATTCGCAGCCTCTGATGTCCGACTCGTTTCCTTCGCAGGCCTCTACTGAGACCCTTTCAGAGTCTGGTATGCTGTCAGGGAATGCTTCATCATCCAACCCCTGTGTTGTCTCCACTTCGGTTAGGTCTGGAGACGCTACGCAGGTACCGACTTCCGAGGAGGTTCTTCGCACAACCAATTCAAGGCAAAAACCAACATCTTTGCCTCCGACTACCCTATCCCAACGACAAATGGATTTACCAAGGTCTAAAAGCAAGACCACCTCAAAGAAAAGAGCCTCTAGTCACCATCTTACTCCTTCTCCACCGCCTCAGACACAGTTACTGAAAATGGCGGAGGACCTCATCATTTTCATCAGGGGGAGCCATACCACTCCTTCTAAAAGAAAAAGGGATACTTCCCCTGAAGTTTACACAGAGCTGGATTCTTAACTTTCAGACTACCTTGATTCAGATGAGGAACAACAACATCCCACCTCTTTGAGGATTCTGATGCAGAGAAATCTATTCCTTCTGCCTCTCCCTCTGAGGATCTTTCATTTGGGGAAACCCTGCACACTCTGAGAGCATTTCCACTGGGAAGCCGAAGATTATCCTCAGTCTAAGAAAATACTAATAGAGTTTCTAGATCTGCCTCAGCACAGACCCTTGCCCATCCCTCCTATTCTGGATGTGGTGGATGATGTTTTCAATGAATCTAGTCTCACCTCTGATGCCCTACCCCCTGCTCCTAGAAAACCTGACAGGTACTACAGGGTGCCTGATTCACATAAGTACTTGTTTAAAAACCCTGCAGCAGACCCACAAGTCATCACACAGGGGCCCAAAGGGACCAAGGCTAGCTCTTCAAAAAACCCAGTTCCCTCTGGCAAGGACTCCAGAGCTCTGGACAGATGGGGTAAGAAAGTGTACACCTCCACAATCTTAGTTATTAGAGCTCTTAACTGCCAGTTCCATATGCTAAAATATCAACAGCACACCTTGGAACTTATGAAACAAAAAATGTCAACTTTACCTGACACTAATACTTCCAAAAAGTTAGCAGATCTTCTGCACTTCTCAAGTAGCTAAACACTCCCTGCATTGTGGATTTGATGCCCTAGAAGCCTCAAGTAGGGCCGCTGTGGCAGGTTCAGTCATTAGGAGGCATGCATGGCTAAAAGAACAGCCACTGCCCGATCATGTAAAATTAAAACTACTTGATACCCCCCTGGATAAAAACCGCTTTGTTTGGATCAAAAGCAGAGGAAGTCATCAAAAAGATGGAGGATAAAGCTAATATATGCAAACAGTAAAGGACTTCCTCCAAGTTCAACCTCCCAGATTCAACATAAACTTTCCCACTAAGCACTGGTCTTTCACAACCCCCAATAGACAGGTTCAAGGGAGGCCTTGCAGGGACAGACCAGTTAGACCACAAAACCAAGGTCAGTGGAGACCTAAGCAATGGCCCTCCACCACTCCCACAGCAAGTAGTTCTAAGTCCACTCCCTACTATAAGAACCTGCAATGACTCCCACTTCCCCTCCCATCAGAGGTTAGGAGGAAGGCTATCCCTTTACACAAAATTGGCTGTCTGTAACAAAGGACCAATGGGTATTAAAAATCATTTTTCAGGGTTACAAATTTACCTTCCAACAGGTCCCAACTTCATCAGGTTACCAAAATCTACCTCCAAATCAGTGGGCAGAAGCATCAAAACAAGTGCACATACTCCATGCTCAAGGTGCAGTGGAGCGTGTGCCACAGGAGCAGGCAGGAAAACGTTTTTACTCTGGACTATTCCTAGTGCCAAGCAAAGAAGGCACTTGGCGATACATCCTCGACCTGTCCACTCTAAACACCTTCCTAGAGGTCTCAAAGTTCAAAATGCTAACTCTTCAAAAACTTACCAGTGCTGTGAAAAGATGCATGTATAGCCACCCTAGACGTAAAGGATGTTTACCTTCATATACACATAAGGGAGTCTTGCAGAAAATACTAAGCTTCAGAGCAAGCTCACAACACTTTCAGTTCTCTGCGCTACCCTTTGCTTATCTACTGCTCCCAGGGTCTTCACAAAATGCCTGGCCCCAGTGGTTGCCTTCTAACAGACAGCAAAACATCCAGATATACCCTTATCTGGACGACTGCCTAATCCAGGCAGACAACAAAGAGAAGTTACTACAGTACCTGCTCTTTGTACAAACAACCCTAACCTCTCTAGGGTTCACTATCAACAGGAAAAAATCAAACCTAAACCCCTCCAGGCAGATCACCTTCTTGGGTGCAGTCCTGGACACAGCCTCACAAACAGCCTTCCTCTCACCAGAAAAACAATGCTTTCTGCCAAATTACTTCTCCCAGCTGGCTTTCATAAAAAAACTCGCAACAAGAAAAATTCTGCAAGCACTGGGTTACATGTCATCCTGCATTCTCATGATTCCCCTGACCAAGGCTGCACATTAGGAAACTCCAGTGGTACCTAAAGAACCTTTGGTGCCAACACTCAATCTATGGAGACCACTCTCCCCCTCATTCCTTGCATAAGGGACGAGTTTCTGTGGTGGGTAGAGGCATGCACTCAGAACAAGGGCCTTCCCTTCACCTACCTTCCTCAAGGCCAGAATATCACCACAGATGCCTCAGACCTAGCTTGGGGTGCTCATTTAGACACCCGGTGCACCCAAGGCTCTTGGGACCTCAAGCACCTTCACTGGCACATCAACCTAAAGGAAATGATGGCAGTTTACAAGGCTATCACATCCTTCCAAGACCACCTAAAGCCAGGAGTCTTCCTCATAAAAAGAAAATACCACAGTCATGTGGTACATCAACAAGCAGGTAGGGACACACTACTACCCTCAATGCCGACTAGCCATGAACCTCTGGCAGACAGCCTCCTCCATGGGCCTACATCTAATAGCCCAGATCATCCCAGGAGAGTAAACAATACCCTAGCAGATCTTCTAAGCAGAAACTACTTAGACCCCCACAAGTGGAAACTCCAAAAGTGGACATTCCTCCAAATCACCCAGGCCTGGGGGACACCAAAGGTGGGCCTTTTCACCTCACAATCGGCTGCACAAATTCTGCACCAGGGAGTTCCACCCCCTGGCTTGGAAAGTGGATGCTCGCTCATTTCATTAGACCAAGCTCTTCATTTATGCACCCCCGCCCTTAATCCCAAGGGTACTGCTCAAAATAAGGCAGGAAGGACCAAAAGCCATCCTTATAGCACCAGATTGGCCCAGGCAACATTGGTACCCCTTGCTGCTCAGCCTGACCAAGGAGCCTTACAGGGCCCTGCTTTTAACTGCAGACCTCCTGACACAAGCCAGAGTGGAGATTCTGCATCCAAACCTGCACACACTCAAACTTTCTGCATGGCTTATCCCCCAGGGACCGGGGATAACCCACAGTTGAGCAAGCAGGTCCTAGACATTATTAAGGAAGCCAGAAAGCCCAGCACCAGGAAATCTTACTGAGAGAAATGGAAAAGATTCAACTCCTGGTGCCTATCAAAAGGTCACAGCAGCTCCCAGTCATCCCTCCCACTTATTCTGGACTACCTAGCAGAGTTACTTAACAAGGGCTTCACCTTTCCCTCCATTAAAATCCACACCTTAACCATTTCAGCACATTTTCATGTTGAACAGCTTGTCTTCTCTCACCCTTTGATTAAGCAATTTCTCAGAGGCGTATCTAACATTAGGTCCCCTAGAAGGGCACCTACTCCAGCCTGGAACCTGAACTATGTCTTAGAAAAGTCGACTTTGCCTCCCTTCGAACCAGCTGCATCAGCAGAACTAAAATGCCTTTCCTGGAAGACTGCCTTCCTCTTGGCTGTTACTTCAGCTAGAAGGGTGTCAGAACTTCAAGCGCTCATGGCCACTGAACCCTTCATTATCTTCCATGCAGACAGGGTGTCTCTCGGGGCTAATCCCTCTTTCATGCCAAAGGTAGTATCAGATGGGAGATGTACAGCCTGGTTTAGGATCACCACGTTTTTTCCAAACCCTCAGAATAAAGGGGAGAAAATTCTGCACGCTGGAAGTGCACAGACAATTAAAATACTACCTGGACAGAGCAAAGTCCATTAGGAAGACGGATCAACTGTTGGTTGGCTTCACCCCAGGGAAAGAGAGGAAGCCTATCTCCAAGCAGACCATTTCAAAATGGATATCTTACTGCATAGAATTATGCTACACCTTTCATGGGAAAGCTCCTCCTAAATCTATTGGAACACATTCCACTAGGGCAGCCTCTACTTCCACTGCCTTCCTTAGAGGACTACCAGGGACATCCTGGAAGCTGCCATTTGGACCTCTGTCCACACCGTCACCAAACACTACCACCTGCCTCTGTTCTCCAGGGCTCGGGCAGGATTTACCTCTGCAGTCCTGCAAGGCATACTAGCTCAATCCTAGGAATTTCATACTTCCATCCACCCCATCCTCAGTTTTTGGAATCCTACCACAAGTGATGACTGCAGCATTGAAACATGAAGAACATAGTACAGTTGTCTACACTTACCATAAATGTAGATGTTTGAGTGTATTCACTGTTGCAGTCCTGTTTACCCTATTTAGCCTACCACCTTCCCCTTGACTCTGGTATTCGGCAGACCGAGGGCTACCCAGCAGGGTTAACCCCACAAGTGATGACTGCAACAGTGAATACAGTCAAACATCTATATTTATGGTAAGTGTACACAACTGTACTTTTTTGGTACACCCTTAGCATCTTTCCATTTGACTGGATCCTTTCTAGATGTAGTTGCTCCCTTAGGTGTCCAAGCAGGGCTGCTTTCCCTGGCACTACATTCAACTTCTGATTGATCCACTGGTGGTCTCTGTTCTATGTTTAGTGTGGCACTTCCACACATACACAACTTCACCTCCATTTATGTGAGTGCAGCAGAGCTAGAGGAACAAAAACGAAACACAAGATTTTTAATAACCTGCTTCAGCAACATTTCCTTTCTTCCAGCAACTTTTCAGCATTGAGGCAATCACTTACAATGTATATTTTTGTCATTTACCAGTTGGAAAAGCTACTGCAAGGCTCATTAGCATTTTTGGTACTTTTCCGTTAATGGGGCAACAGCTTTCTTGGCCTCATTAACGGTTTTGTGGTAATGACAGCTTTATTTTTGTTGTATATTTAAATCTCCCTGTTGCTACTGCTTCTGTACCTGTCAAACTGGATAACTATGTTCATAATTTCTGAACTGGGCATAGAACAGTATGCAGAAGTGGTGTATGCCTAAGGGGCATACCTCTCAAACGTCCCTGAATTTCAGCGACATCCCTGATTTACGGTAAAATTTTTAGCTCTGTGCCTCATACATCCCCCCCCAAAAATGATTACTTTTGGAGAAAAGGAATTACTTCACATCATTTTTCATTGTCAATATCTCAATAGCTCAAGTCAACAGTAGCGATATTTTAAAACTGTCCCTGATTACTTCCGGATTTGTCTCAGATTCTTGTGAGATTAGTCCGTGAGTGGTTGACGGCCAAGCCCTTGTTTTTTTTTTTTTTTTGGGGGGGGGGGTACAAAAGCCTTCTATTGCTGTAAGTCTGGCCTGCATGTTAACAGTCTACCACATACAACCACAAAGACTGTGCAAAGTAAGGATCCACTGAAGTGACACAGATTGTGGTACATCTACGATTACTACAGCAGAGTTAAAACGTGCAAAAGCAGTAGCAGGATTTTTTCATTTTTTTTCTTGCAAGTAATGCACCCAGCTCTCACCTTTTCCAAATCCAAAGTAGACGAATCCAAAAGCAATCTGAGTTTTATTTAAAACACCCATTAACTGCTGTTCAACAGAGAGACTTGCTTCAACTCGATCACAGTTAATTAATAAAGAGCATAGCTCTCCAGTTTAACTTTAGCAAGTACGGCATGATTCTTGCCTTTCCAAATGAAGAGCTAACAGGTAAAACAGAACATCCATACTCGTTTTTTTTAATGCAAAAAAATGTTTAAGTAATCTCAACATTGGATGTTTTATAAACCTTTTCTGTGTGGAAAAGAGAACCGTTATTGATCAAATTGTGAAACTATTCCTCAGAATAAGGTATGGGTAAGAATCGAGGCCAAGAAAGCTGTTGCCCCGTTAACGGAAAAGTACCACATTTTCTTTCTTTGAATTGGCAATAGAGTAAGTGTCCTGATTTGCAACAGCGCTGCCTTCCTTATACCTTTTCTCTTTTATTCACTGTCACAGCTCATGGGAGACCAGACCAAACAGAGCCTACAGTGTTCCTGCACCGTCCATGAAGGATTTCTCTGTTGACTCTGCCAAAACTACTGTAATACTTATAAATATTACACTAGATCCCCACCTGGCTAGTTAAATCTTCAGTCTCAAGTCAGCACTGCCCAAGAAAGTGTAATAAGCTGGGTTTAAGCATGCTAGTTATGACTTGATAGAAGATGATAAAATAGTTTTTTTATTGAAAATGCCAATTTGAAGAGGCTGTTTTACCTTTCTATAGCAAGTAAACTAACCTGCTAAGCAGTAGAATCTCAGTGTAACTTTTTTTTAAAGCTAGTAGAGTGCAGCTGGGGAAGTGTAGTGGACACTAGTTCAGTTCAGTCCAATAAATGCCACATTCCAGGAAATGCAGAAACAATGTGTAGCAACAGTACAGCCATAAAGTAATTCAGTAATTCATTGCTAATAACGGGATATAGTTCCGGTCTTGTACCCCCCCCCCATTACTAAAAACGTATTGTTTTTACAACTGTGAGGAATTGCCTTAATGGTTACCGCTTTAAAGGCTGGCAACCCCTTCATGCTTCTGGTTTTAGAAAATTGTTATTTTTTTCCCTTCTGCTTTCATTTAAATCTCAGATTTTCAATGTTTTCATTCAGTTTTATATTTATCAGCTGTTTGAAGCATGACTAATACCAGATGATCTTTTCCCAGCAGCCTTGAATAGAGATTAAAATGTATTCAAGGTTGATAAGAATTTGGAGTGGGGGTTGCTTAGGAGATGAAAAGGCATTAAGGCCTTACTGATATTAATGCATGTGTGCATTCTTCCTTAACAGATGGCTGTTTTGAGCAGTGAGAAGAATGTCTTAAGTTTGCCTTTGTAACACACTTTCCAACCCCCGTTCACAATGGCCTGAAGGTTTTCCGTGAAGTTGTACAGTTTGCTTTAAAATTAATGTGATCATCCATTGATATATGAACCTAAACTGGGTAAGGAAACAAAACAGGCAAGGATGAGGCTTTCTTAAAGGGTGGCTTTACTGAATTAAATCTGTCACACAGACATGGTCAGACCAGAAATATGTTTCTTCATTGTTTCATTTCAGATTAATGAACTGTTCTGTTATGTAGATTTTACTTCCTGTCCCAAACAGTTTTATTGTGCAGCTTTTCGTTGCATTGCTGCCTCAACTACTGCTGATGGCTTGCTAGGTCACAAGATGCATGTTTCTGAGATTTAAGTAACATGCACAACATTCTATCAAGTAAGGCAGGCAGTACTATTTCAGAAACATTGCCAAAGTGTGTGCCCCCCGTTGTTGTATGTAACTTACAATAGAGACATGCTGTAGTACCTTTCAGACTATTTCGTGCCTCTGGGGATATCAGTTTCATAACTCCTGAGCTGCAGTCATCTGATGTAATAAATCTGTTCAGTATGCTGTGTTTCATAGGTAGCAGTAATGTAGCTTAACAACTTCTTTTAAGTGCACCAGTGTTTCCTTAATGATAAATGGAAAATATTGTGCATTTTAATCCCTACCAGATGTAGCATCGCAATTATGTAAAACTGGACAATGTGCTATTAGACCTGATGGTGATGAATTTGAAATATGAATGTTAACACATTTATGTTTTTGATTTTGTAAATTTTAAACTAAAATAAGCTCTTAGCATTGGATTTTGCATATAGATTTTAGCATGATGTATAAAAATCTTGTTTTGTTCAGCATCTGTTTTATATTTGTAAAATGGCTTAACAGTTCAGTTCACAGGATTAAGTTTTTTTTTAACACCTTTATTGAATTATCACTTTGTGACAGGCAAGTTTACATATATATATAAAAGTAATCAGACTGTATTAACAAGTTCACGTTTACAAACATTATACTTCACATATATTGCTATATATCCTATAACCTAAGCAACATTACATAATTTATTCAATTCCTGTCCTTTCTTTTTTTTTAAACAAGAAACATCTTTATTAAACTATAATTTATAATGTAGACAATCATACATTTTTATAAATGAAAACAAACCACACTGACACAATCCTAATTGCAACCATTTTACATCACAAACCATACTGAAACACTCCCAGTCGAAAACATTATAATCTACATTACAATCTACCCAGTCATTTTCACTCAAACATTACATAGCTCATTTAAGTTCTGCCATCTTTTAAACCTTAGTGCTCTCCTGCATGTATTGTTCCCACAATTCCTATTTTTGTCAGGTTCTGTATTACATCCGCGAAAACCCCTTTCAGCAAACGACTGTTCGCTGAACAATAACCAACGAAATCTAACTCCCACAAACGGACATTTCAGCTAATTTTTTTCCTAGGGGAAAAACATGTAGCATCATCGGGAATTTCCCCTTTTCCTCACTGTAGTGTGATCTCGGAGTTGGTATAGTTAGTTAGGGGGTGTGGGGGGCACATGCTCCCACATTGGGGTGGAGGGGCAAAGCCCCCCAATTTGAAGGGTTTTAAATTTTGTCTGGTTTTAGGTTAGTCAAGCGTTTTTTTCCGCTAGGAAAAAAATTGGCTATTCAAGGGAATTAGATTTCGCTACTTATCGTTCAGCGAACAGTCGTTCACTGAAAGGGGTTTTCATGGACGTACTATAGACCCTTTTTTTCCTACGTAGTTTGCTTCTACCCTTTTCTAAAGATTTCAATTCCAGTTGCTCTGTCTGTGTTACTATATTCACTACTTCTAGTATAGTTGGTTTAAATTTTGATTTCCATTTTCTAGTAATTGCTGTTTGGCATCCACTTAGACACAGCAAGGCCTTACCATGTCTAGACAATTCTGATTCTGTGTCATAGCTCAGAAAAATCATCTCACCAATCTGCCCACCCGGGGAGAGGATTAAGGTTTTGAACTGTTAATAAGCCTCATCCTGTAGTACTAAGTTTTGTTCTGTCATTCCCCATTTGCCTACTCTGTAGCTGCCCAAGTCATTTAACCAGAGTGTGTTTTGGGGTCAGCTTTGCAAAAGAAGTAGTAGAGTTTAATGGTCTTATCTGGTTAACAAAATTAATTAAAAAGGTCTAGACGCACTACAGTGTATCTGTGAATAAAGTATTTAAACAAT
Organism: Protopterus annectens; assembly: GCF_019279795.1. Lineage (NCBI taxonomy): Eukaryota > Metazoa > Chordata > Ceratodontiformes > Protopteridae > Protopterus > Protopterus annectens. Next base: position 244,655,236 of record NC_056742.1, read on the forward strand.
AGGTTATACACCTAGATTTATAAACTTAGTGTGTGTTCTTAGTTTTATAAACTTTACATTCCCTTTTGTGCCCAGTCTTCCTTGAAGAGTAGGAAGAATAAATGAATAAATAAGAATCCTCGCTGAAGTATGACTTTGCATATAGCATTCCCAGTTAAAAGTTACTTATACTTTGATTTGTAAAATGATGGATTGTTTGAGGAAGTAAGTAGTATAAATACACATGACTGTTATAGCTGTGGCACCAAAGGTCATTGCCAGAGTTAGAGGCCTACATTTACAAAATTCCGTAGATGTGAATGTAAATTGTTCATTTACATTTCAAACTAGATTTGCACACTTTAGAATAAGCTCAGATGACCTATCCTAGGAAGAAACATGCAGAAAATTTAAATTTACAGTTTGAAAGATGATCACAGAATCAAACTTTATAATAAGCTTTCCTATTGTTTACACTTTTCATCATCCACAAAAGTTTGCTCATAAGTTGGCAAACTGTTAAAACACTTCAAAGTAATGCTGATAGTTTTAAATTCCACTGACATACAGTGAACAGAGCTGTAGCTGTAGGGGTAGGGCAAAGGAGTCGGCTGCCTTGGGTGCAAAGCGTTGGGGATGCAATCTGCAGATGCTGTTCAGTATTCAGTGCATTACCGGTAATTAGAAATCAGTGCTGGTAATGCATTTTAAGTTACAACTGAAGCACTGTAGTAGTCCTTGTTTGGCATAAACTGTAGCAGTGAGCTTGCTGCAGTTTGAAAGGAAAGACCACTTTTTGTTTTTTGTCCTCAACTTAAAGTTGAGTGGTGGCAGTGGATGCCAGAATAACTAGCTCCACCTCTGGCATTTTCATCCAGTTTTATTCCTGTTAAGTTCTTGCAGTAAGCATGGATTGTCTTTTAGCACCTCTAGGGAAACTGGGCACTGAAAAAAAATAGCTTCATTTAAAAACTAGGAGCTACTGAAGTCAGGTGTTGCATCCACAGCAGTTCCATGCTATAGATTTCCATTTCAGACATGCATTGCATTTCCTTATAAAGTGACTGATGGAGATGTCTTTATTCAGGGGCAACAACTTTAAAAGACTGTGCAGCTGCATACTACAACAGGAGTTTAATGTGTTAATTTTAATATATATATATATATATATATATATATATATATATATATATATTTTTTTTTTTTTTTTTGATATCTTAATGTTTGGGGTGGGGGGTCTTCACTATTCTTCTAGGAAAGGGAAATTGCAATCCTGGAGGAAGGCCAGTCTAGTGGTTTGACTACAACATTTTTTTCTCATGACTGGTCCATGACCAAAGCTATGGCTCTGCAAAATGATATTATGACTTGAAAACCTTATGTTTGGCTTGGTTTAGAAAAGGACTTGCCATCTCATATTAGTAAAGTAATAATGTTAGAAATTTTGATCTCTCTTAAAACAAATTTCAAATGGTTAAAATACACACAACTTAATTGAGACCCTAAACTAACTTTTTGATTATACTATTACAAAGATGGCTGCCTAAAATACACCCTTTTTGTGATTGTTTTTATGTTTGCAGTAAACAGTAGAGTCTGATGGTCTTTTACTGGTTTTGTTTAGACAATTCGGTAATGAGTGAACTAATAACTGTCACGTCAGACTTAAGTTCTAGATATTCTGAACAGGTATGTTGTCCTATCTCGCCTTCATTCTTACTGGTTGTGTTCGGAGCCAATCCTCGGCTCTGACTTGGCTGCATACTATAGCTCGAAGTCTTTTACTTGGTTCGTGGCTGAACACCTATCCTATCATGCAGTGTGCGATTCCCCGGATCTCGTTTGCCTCTCAACAAGATCAGATGCTCTTCTCCTTGGCTGTGGCCAAGTTTTTGAAAAACTTATATTTCTTACATTTTCGGGAATTGTTTTTTGTCTACATGTAGTGATAGATTCTTTATATAGATAGTTTTCTCTCTGCTGCTGTTCTGCGTATGCTGTTTAATCTTGCTCTGCTGTGTTTGTTGCTTTGTTGGCCATCATTTTAGTCGCAAGGCCTATTTTCTTTCTATCCCGTCAAAAACATTAGTGTAGATCTGTTTGTCTAGTGTGTATTTTCCTTGTCTGTGATTCTTGGCTCGTTTGAGTTACAGAGTCAAGTACCTGCTTAAGTTAGAGGGTTTAACTAAATTTTGTTCCCTTGTTTTATAGCAGTATTAGATCCATTTAAATTAGTGGGCCTAGCGCCCGTTTAACTTAGAGGGCAGAGCTATATTTTTTCTACTTGATATATATATTTTTTTCACAGATGTGCTGTGTTTTATTATTATAGTGTGCTATTAGGATACACACATATATATTTTGTGTGTTAGTTTTTTTTACTTATAGTATTTCTTGTGGTTAGTGCCTTACATTTATAGTATTGGTAGTTTGTGCTTCCTTCTCATGATGTCTAAGGAAAGTAGAGAGAAGGAACCTAAGCCATCGGGCTTTAAAAAGTGTCAGAAATGCTCACAACAAATGTCTCTAACTGATGGACATAGTGTATGCATTTATTGTTTGGGGGCCATTTACCTGCAGGAGTCATATACTTTCTGTCACTCTTTCAATTCCCATGTTTTGTAGGAAAGGAAGAACAAGTTGATAGAGGGCTCCTAAAAACTCCTTTTGCTGAAGCTTTAGAAAGCCAGAATATCTCTTCTAAACCTAAGTCCCCTTCTTCAAGGGGTGACAAATCTATAAAGAGACCATCTTCCTCTTCCTCCTCATCTGCTCATTCGGAACCACCTCAAAAAGTATTAAAAATTTCAGACAGATCAATCTCTGCAGCTCCACAAGATTCAGAACCGAGAGAGATCATTGACTTGGACAAGTCAAGTCCTTCGGCTCCACAGCTTTCGGAGCCGAAAGAGACTAGCTTTCGGAGCCGGTCCACTGGGTTAGTACTGGTCTCCCTTACCTTAAGATCTCCTGTATTGGAGAGATCTCGCTCACCAACCCTTTCCTCCAGGTCCTCTAGAAGTTTATCAGACGATGATGTGGATAGGGTGGTGCACAGACTTCTGAAGTCGCTGGCTAAATTGTTTTCAGCTCCAACCCAGCCAGTTCCAGAGCCAACTAAGACTCTCTCATCCATGACGATTCCTCCTCTGAGCCAAGCTGGATCTTTGGAGCCGGAGTGCAGAGTACCATTTGATGCAGAACCTTTGGTCCCGAGACCCATCCAGGAGATTTCGAAACCATTGTCTGCTCCGACACCCACGGTGCCTTCCAAAGTGTCTAGGAGCAGAAGCTCACTGGTCTGTTCTGGGGAGGATGCTCGGACCTGAGTCTCCTTGGTTCCGAGCTTACCTGTCGGGGCTTTGGCACGGGTGAGCTCGGCTCCTACACTGGGCTCAGAGCTGGTCTCTGAGCGGGGGATTCCTTCTATTTCTTAGGAACTGGAGGCATCCTTGGAGCCAGGGGGACCTGCTTTTGAGCTGATGAGGAGTGTGGTGTCCCCTCCTACAGCGCTACACAAGGGTACTGGTAGTCTTCCCCCTAAGGCACCGGTGTCTGTCTCGACACCATCCCATCCTCAGGACAGCAGACATTCAGGGCCTTAGGTAGCCCCATTGGGCGAGTCCCACTCTCCAGAGACCTCCCCAGAATACCCTTCTGAGGAGGTTCCTCAGAAGAAAACATGCAAGAGGAAGCATCTGGATTCACCTGATGAGTCAGTCACCTCAGATGCTGACCTCGAGGAGTCAGAAGGATCCCCACGGTCGCCCTCTGAAGATATCGCCTTTGCAAATATCTTAGAAATCCTGAAGCAGAGAGGCGATGGAAGCCCATTAACCCTTCTGATGAGGAGTCTGTATACCTGTAGGCCTTTGGATCTCAACCTTCAGCCTCCTGGGTGCCTCTCCCTTTTGATGAAATGATGTAATTGGTTAGTCGAAAGGCATGGGAGTCACCAGACACTGTGGAACTGGTCCCTAGGAGCCCAAATAAATTCATAACCGCTCCAGTGGAAAAAGATTTTCTTACTAAAGATGTCCCTGTAGATGCTATGGTGGTGGCAGCAGCCACCAAGAAGGAACTCACTGAAACGTCCTCATCTGTTAATCTGCCAAACAAGAATCTCGAAAGATGGACAGATATGAAAAGTGTACTTTCTCGTCAACGACTTTTCTTCAATTGCTGAACTACCTTACGCACTTCACTAGGCTACAAAGAGATCTGAAAGAGTTAGGAGATACTCTACAAGGTTCACTAGCTGCAGGGGTTTCAGACATAGTGAATTCTCAGCTGTCCACCTTAAATTCCATAGTTAACTCCTCCATGAGGCTGATTTCCTATGCAGTGGATGGAGCAAGCAGGGCAGTGGGTTCATGAGTTTCTTAGAGGCACTCCTGGACACGCTTGTGTAATTTTGCAGAACCTTTTAAGTCTACCTTTGTCAATGCCCCTTTTGATGGTTCCTCACTCTTTAGACCGAAAGTTAGGGACACAATCACCAGATGCGAGCAGGAAGGGAAAAGTCTCTCTGCCATTAGGGTGTGTTTTTCCGTCCCTTCCAGACCGTAACCCAAGGGTCAGAAAGGTGGAATAATGTTCAAGAAATCCCAGGGAGTTTTTCAGGACGCATGCGGTGAATCCTTCCCCAGGGGCAGAGGGGGAGGTAATAATGGTAAACGCTGTCCACGAGGCAGAGGGGGTCCGCAAAATCAGGGTGACCATGATTCCTTTCGTGGCCGACCCTTTCAGCTCTCCTGAAAGGAGACCTGTCTGTCCTACTCTGGAGGCAGTCGGGGGCAATTATCTTTGTACCCAGAAGCCTGGCAGATATCACAAAAGACAAGTGGGTACAAAGTACAGTATCCAGAGGTTATTCCATTCCCTTTTCCCTTCCCGTCCCACATCTCTGAAGGAACCCGGCCGTTCCACCCAGTCTAAGGGAACAGGCAACTATAGAGATTCAAAAGTTGCTAGACAAAAGAGTCATCCAAGAAGTCCCCGCAGACCAAGTAGGATTCAGAACTTATAATGCAGAAAACCTTTATGGTATTCCCAAAATACATAAGGATTTGGGAAATCCACCTATGAGACCTTTGGTTGATGGTCGTGGGTCGCCCACTTATCCATGTGCTAAGGTGATTGACTCCATTTTACAAAAATATTTGAAGTCTGAGCAACAAATATGTAAAGATTCCTGGTCATTTTTAGAGAAAATAAATAGTTTGGACTTCCATCCAAACCACAACTTTCTCACTGTGGACGTAAAAGATTTCTATACCTGTATACCTCACGATACTGGTTTAGACTGGGTAACTCAAGTATTAATAAAGAATGGAGCTCCGAAAGAGGAAATTTCACTGGTGATTGAACTCTTGGAAATTATTTTATACAATAATTTTTTCATGTTTGGAGATAATTTTTTCCTCCAGAAAAAAGGTGTGGCGATGGGTTCTCCCTGTGGAGCTAGCATAGCTAATTTAGTGATGGCCCATTGGGAGTTTGAGTATGTGCTTAAAAATGATAGTATCAAAAATAGATTGGTTTTGTACACCAGGTACCTAGATGATATTTTTATCTTGCTTAATGGGGATAGAGAATTCAGCGAGACAGTAGTAAATGTTTTCAATAGCTCAACCGAGTTTCTTTGGTTCACTTCTACCTTTGATACCAACACCATAGCCTACTTAGACATTTGTCTAACAAAAAATTACAATTTGAAAAGCTATGAGGCTAAAATACACAGGAAGGAAACATATTCTAACACTTTCCTTCACTTTACGAGCTGCCACCCTTTTCACCAGAAACGTTCAGTAGTGAAGGGCCAACTAGTGCGAGCAGCTCATATTGTCACTACTGAGCACGATTTCCAAGAGGAATGCCAACTTTTGTGAACTGTGTTTATACACAGAGGTTACCCTTTACTATTAATCTCTGAATTGATTCTTGAAGTTAGTCATAAACGTACTAAGGGAATGTATAAACCTATTTTGACAATAGAAAAGCACCCCACAACACTAGAGTCAACTTTAGACAGTATAGGAAGTAATGCATTAGTTGAATTGAGTAGTTCAACTACATTCAATGCAACAGGAACTAAGTTTATTACTACTTATAATACATTCAGTTACCACTGTATAGCTATATTATGTAAGAATTGGGGCATTTTTGCAAGTAACCCAAGCATTTTGAATAAATTGGGTGAATATCCTGGCACTACATTTAAGAAAGGTAGGAACTTGAAAGCCCTATATGAGCAACGTAAAAAGAAGCTACCAAAAATTCCAGGCATGTACAAATGTCAGAGCTGTAATTATTGTAAGATAGTAATAGAATCTAATAGATTTCAAATACGTAATTTTGAATACAAATTAAAGTGTAGGGCTAATTGTAATACCAAGATGGTAGTTTATTTAGCTCAATGCCAAGGATGTCTGGCATTCTACATCGGTAAAACGGAGAGGAGACTCTGTGACCATATGTATGAACACTCTTATGCCATTAATAAGAACAAGCAAGATAATGCCTTGGCTAAACACATGGCAGAATTTCCTGGACATCTATTTAGATTCTTAGTAATTGACCAGCCAGCTCCTGACACAAGAGGTGGTCCTATACCACTCCGACTAGAGGAAATGGAGTTATTTTGGCAGATTAGATTAAATGCTTACAGTCCACCAGGTATTAATGAAACCTGTAGTTTAAGTAGTGTACTTAAGCTTAAAAGCCTTAAGAGATGAACTAGGGTGGACTTAGTAAGTATTGTGTTATAGAACAACAGGTTGTTTATAAACTTGCTTTCTAATTGATTACAGTTTTCAATGTATACAGTATTAATATTACATTAGACAACATAGTAAAATGAATGATGAGCCTCCAATAGTTTGTTTTCAGACTATTAGCATTATAGTTCATTATGGTAATAGTTTACATGAACGTGATTTTAAATGTTTATTAATATTTTTATTATTGTTTTTAATTTCAATTTTCAATGGATAGTCTTGGAACTTTTTAAATGACAGAAGCATGTCAGTTTGTAAACGTCAGTTGCTTGCTTAATTAACTAATTTGTTTAATTAATTTGTTTTTCAAACTGAGGAAGGTATATATATATATATATATATATATATATATATATATATATATATATATATATATATATATACCCTGACTCTGTTTTTTAAATTGTCTGATGAAGTTTGCGGAAAGAGCAAACGAAAAGCGCTTAACATTACAATAAATCTTTCATTCTCATTGGTGTACTATTGGTTTTGCTTCTACCCGGTTTTCTGCATTATTGGTTTGGAGTCTTTCTGTCTTCATTTTTAGGATTCAGAACTTACTCAAGATTCTTTTTAGTGCCAAAAAGAGCATGAGACTGGAGACCCATATTGAATCCCAGCAAACTAAACAAATCCGTAAAAAGTCCAAGTTCCGAATGGTGACACTGCAGTCAATTCTTTCCTTTTCAGAGAAAGACGATTGGATGTGCTCAATAGACCTCCAAGATGTGTACTACCACATAAAAATGGACAGAGCATCAAGGAGTCACTTGCGCTTCCAGCTGGGAGTCAATCATTATCAGTTTCAAGCTCTTCCCTTTGGTCTCATTACAACCCCCAGAGTATTCACCAAATGCATGGTAGTAGTCATGGCGCACTTGAGATGGCTAGGAATCCAGGTGTTTCCATATCTAGATGACTGACTCCTGACTACCACCACTAAGCATCTACTACAACAGTCCAGAGACCAAACCCTACAAATGTGTTCTCAATTAGGGATAACAATAAACTTAGGGAAATCTGCCTTGTTGCCTTATCAACATATTACCTTTATAGGAGCAGAGTTGAGACACAGTCTCCATAATGGCAAAATTACTTGCAGAAAGAGTTTTGGTACAAAGACAACAAATTTCTGATCTCCTGCCAAAGACAAAAGTAACAGTGAAAACAGTCCTGAAAGTTCTAGGGGCAATGGCATCAACGATGACCCTAGTTCCATTAGCTGGAATTCACATGAGAAATTTTCAGTGGCTTCTCTTTCCTTAGTGGTCCTTAAAAGAACTTCCCATGTCCCACCAGATCAGAATTAGAGTCATGCAAGAAGGATCTAAGATGGTGGCTCCTCTCCAGTCATGTCACATCAGGTCGACCCTTTACTCCACAACAACCTCTGGCAACAGTGACCACAGATGCCTCCCAGAAAGGGTGGGGGGGCATTATCTGGGGAGAACGGAGCAAGGCACATGGCAAGAACATGAGACCCATTTGCATATCAATGTCCTAGAGATGAGAGCAATGCTCTTGGTGTTGCAAGCACTTCAGGACTCTATTCCACTAGGAACACTTGCAATTCAGTCAGACAGTATGTCTGTGGTTTGGTACATAAACAAACAAGGAGGAACCAAATCTTACCCCCTTTAAGTGGAGGCCCGGGGAGAAAAGCTCCAGTAACAATGACAAACATATTAGCAGATACACATGCAAAGCAAAGAAGTCATACAGCTTTATGCAGCATTCTGCAATAAAAAAAAAATTATACAATCTACAATAATAAAATCTAACAACTGTATAGTCTGTGTCATTAACAGTGAATTACAATTGAAATTTTACATTCCACAATAATAGTAAAAATCTAGCAATAGTACAGTCTAAGGGTCATTAACAGTGAATTACAGTTGAGGACAAGAAGTTGTTGGAAATAAACTGTTAACAAAATATGGAGGATAAGGAAGAGTAAGAGGGCAAATGATGCGAGTGCAGAGATGATGCATAGAGTTAGGTGTGTTTTGACATAGGAGGGTCCTATGTGGGGAAGGAGCAAGGATACTCCCACTTTGAAGATAGCTAGGAATGGAGGAGGGATTTCAGGTGGTTGAGTATTTCTAAGGGAGGGAGGAAGAGAGTTCCATAGTTTAGCTAAGGAGCAGGGTAGCAGTGAGTGTCCAGTGGACAGTGAAGGTTTGTAGATTTTGAGCAGGTTCTGATTTTCTGACCTAAGTGAATGATTAAAGAGGACAGGAGGATGAGTTAAATATGAGCTTATGAGCAGTGGTGAGTTTAAGGAGGTTCAGACAGTTGGGAAGCTCAAGCCATTACAGTGAATGGAGGGAGATGCAGTGATGTGATGAGTTCCTAGAGTTGGTGGCAAATTTTCAGACTTTATTGTAGCTGGCTTCCAATTTAGTTTGAAGGCCGAGCTTAAGATTCGAGAACAGAGGAGCGCCATACATTAGGGAGGGAAGAAGGCTTGTGGAGGCAAGAGTCTTTCTGGTGGAGGGGATGAGATAATGGTTATGCCTATATAGGAGTCCTAATTGTTGGTGGTTTTTTTATGTTAGTTTGGATGTGGATATCGAATTTTAGATGTTCATCAATAATGGCACCGAACAATTTGGTGTGAGGGATAATTTCAGTGTGTGTGTTATTTTGGTTTATGATCTTGAATGAATTTTTATCAATGGTGGAGTGTTTAGATGGGGAAAAATGCTAAATTTGGTTTTATTAGCGTGAAAGGCTAGGTGGTTGTTTTGCATCCAGGTTTCAGTATTTGAGAAAGCTGACTGGGTTATCTGCAGAAGGTCAGAAGGGGTGTCGGCTGAGCAGATGATTGTTGAATCATCTGCATACTGGATTAGTGTAGAATTGGACATGGAATGGTGAAAGTGGTTAATGAATATATTGAAAAGTAAGGGGCCAAGGACAGAACCTTGCGGTACTCCAGTAGAGGTCTGTATAAAGGAAGAGGTGGAATGTTTCCGTTTAACAGCTTCTTGTCTGTTGGAGAGGTAGCTGATGAACCAAACTATGGTGGAAGGGGAGAGATTGAGGGAGGAGAGTCGTCATAGGAGTATAGAGTGAGAGACTGTGTCAAAGGTTTTGGAAAGGTCTAGGAACATGGTTGATATGATTTTGCCTGAGCCATGAGGATGGTTAATGGACTTGAAGGAGAGGAGTGCAGTGATGGTACTATGGGCAGGACAGAATCCATGTTGTGTGGGGGTTAGGAGGTTGTTTTGTGTTAGATAAGGCATCAGTTGTGAGTGAATACATTTGTATGGCAGTAGGACGGAAAATAGTCGTGTCAGTGTTTTTACCACCTTTATGGAGTGGGATGTTAAATTCGTGTCTCCAAAGTGAGAGAATATAAGATTCTTGGATGGACCTATTTATTATGATGGAAATAGGGAAGGCTATGCTGTTGGCAGATAGTTTGAGGAAGGATACAGGAAAATTATCTGGTGCGTTGGAGCATGGTTTCAGTCGGAGGATTTTTTTTTTTAATTGTGTGTTTTTTTTTAATTATGTGTGTGGGCACAGGATAGAGGCTGAAGGAATGGGGTAAGTGTTTTGAGGTCAGAGGGGAAGGTATGGGGAGGGGGGATATTGCAGGGGATTTGGGCAAGCTGGCAGTAAGTTTGGCTATACATTCCACAAAGAAGGTGTTAGGCTGTTTCTTGATCAGAGCAGTTAGGGTTGGGCCATAGGTTGTCTTTACTGCCGGGGTGAAGGAGGGAGGAGATAGTATTCCAGAATTTTCCAGGGATGTTATGTTCAGATTGAAGCTTAGAGTGATATGTTTTGCAGTCTCTGGTTATTAGATTTTTTTTTTTTTTTTTGAAGTTGTGAAATTGTTTAAATTCTAGTAGGGTATTAAGTTGCTTATTTCTTTAGTATTGTTTCCACTTTTTGTCTCTTAGGAGCATGATCTGTTTAGTTTCCTTATATAGCCAGGGAGAAGTTATAGCTTTAACTCTTTTGGTCCTGAGAGGAGCAAGGTTATTGAGTTAGGTACAGAACAGTTTCATTAAAGTAGTTGATGGCGTTGTCAAGGGGCAGAGTTCTTAAAGGTGTCCAGTCAATTAGTTTTAGGCAGTCTAAAAATGTTTGTGGGTTGAAGTTGGACAGGTTTCGGGTCTTAATGTAGTGATGTTGTTTATGAAGGGGGGAGGGGTACTGGCCAGCAAAAGCTGGTAGATGGTCACTGATGGGGTCAGGAAGTATTCCTGAATTTGAGATTAGATTTGGATGAGGCACTTCGATCCAGTCAGTGATGGAGCCAGAGGTTCCATCTTTGTTTGGGCTGGTGGAGTTTATTAGCTGGGTGAAGTTAGAAGTTGATTGTTTGGGTAGGGGATTGAGAGTTAATAGTGGCCCAGTTAATGTTTACATCACCTAGGATGAAGGTTTCATTTTTAATATTAGAGGAGAACCAGGAGAAAATGTATTTTAGTATTGGGATGTTATTACCAGGAGGGATGTAAAGAGCAGCTATGCATATGCACTTGTTTGTTCAATTTTATGAGAGCTATGGTTAATTCAGAATTGGAAAATTTTAGAGTGGGAGTACTGTATGGGGTAACTGAGCATGTGGAAAAGTAGATTATGGCTACACCACCTCCTTTTTTGTTGGGCCTGTCGTTACGAATTATATGGTAGCCAGGTGGCAGGATTTCATTATCTTGTCTGGCTGGTTGTGGGTAAGCCAGGCATATAAGTTAGGAATTTTATTACGGAGACTTTGGGCATTAATTGTGGTAATGCAAATGCTCTTGGGGTTGCAAGGGGATGATGGAGGGGGAGAGGAGATGGATGGGGGTTGGTGGGCCCGGGATTGGGGTGAATGTCGCCAGAAAGAGGGAGGGAGATATGATGTAGCATGAGGCAATAAAGTCTAATGTGGAGTGGGAGTTTGAGAGGAGATAGGTAGAGTGTTAGGGAGTGGAGGGTCTGGTAAGTTAGAAGAGGATATGTTAGGTAGTATTTTGTGTTTATATAAGAGGGTTATGTTTGATGGGTAGAGTTCATGGGTTATAGAGGAGAGAGGATGATGTACTATGTTAGTAGTTAGAGGTGTAGTGGAAGGGTGTAAGAGGCATAAGGGAGATGTTGTTCGTGTTTTACTGTTGCAGTCATCACACTTGGGTTATCTGCCTGCAGGTAGGCCTCAATCAGCCCGAATACCAGAGTCTTGGGAATTCTGAGTTGGATGCGGTCACCTCTTTCAGGACATCAGGGATATAAAACATGCAGCCGACGCCATGGCTTCAGCTTTTCTTGCCGCACGGGAGCCCGAAGCAGAAGCAATTCGCAAGTGCCTGTCTGCCTCAACCTCATATTTTCATTGTTTGAGTTTCAGACCTGAAGTCTTCTAAAGCTAAGTACCCCTTTGGGGATCCTTTTTTCTTGCTCTAACCGATGTCAGAAAAAGTCAACTATTGTCTTGCCTGTGGAAAGCAAATACCTCACAGAGATTTTCACTCTTACTGCGTCACCTGTTTAGGCCCAGACCACGACGTTCCTTGCTGTAGGTTTTTTGCCCTGTTTAATGCCTGAACTATTCGTCATCGGGCTATCTTTGTCACTAAATTCTTTCACTCTCCATTTTCCGAAATGGCTTCGACAAGCCATCCGACTGCTGATTTCCGAAAAAAATGTAAGGATAAAGACAGACAGACCGCATAGGCCGGTACTCAGTGAGGCGCCTTTGCAGCCCGATACCCACTTCTACAGATTCGCAGGCCTCTTCTGAGACCCATTCGGAGTCTGGTATGCCACGAGATGCTTCTTCGACTATGGAACCTGCGGATGTCTCTACCTTGGATGGGTCCGGAGCCGCGGTGCAGGCACCGGCTTCTGAGGGTATATTCCAACCTTCCGATGTTTGTATTAAACAGACTTCTTCATTTGTGACTAAAACTACTGAGTTTCTCAGGCCCAGAGTTTGCACTACGCCTAGGAAACCGACAACTAAAGCACATGCTCAAGCCCCCATGCCACATAAATGCTTAGAAAGGCTGAAGACCTTATAACTTTAATTAGGGGAAGCCAGCCTTCCCCCTCTATAAGACAAAGGATTGATTTTTCTTCTGATTCTACAGACCATGAGTCCGATGGCTGTGATCCCTCTGATTACCAGGACATTCCCATATCTACCTATGAGGATTCAGATGCTGAGGATTCCATTCCCCCCACCTCCCCTCCAGAGGACTTTTCTTTTGGTGAAACCTTGCATACCTTAAGAGAGCATTTCTGCTGGGAATGCCAGGACTGCACACAGTCCAAAAAGAGACTCGAGAATTTTTAGACTTGCCTCAGCACAGGCGTCTAGCTATACCCCCAGTCTTGGATATTGTCGATGATGACTTCATGGAATCCAATCTTACTCCTGATACTTTACCACCAGCTCCTACAAAGCCTGACAGGTACTACAGAGTACCTGACTCTCACAAATTTCTTTTTAAGAATCCCTCTGCGGATCCAGAGACCTTTTCCCAGGGACCTAAAGGTATTAAGGCTTCTACAGCCAAAAACCCTACCCCTTTGGACAGGAATTCTAGAGCTTTAGACATATGGGGTAAGAAGGTATATACCTCTGCAACTCTTGCCATAAGGGCTTTCATTTGCCAGTTTCACATGTTGAAGTACCAGCAGCATATTATGGGACTAATTAAACAGAAAATGTTTTTGCTTCCAGATTGTGCAGAGAATGAAGATTCACAAGAGTTAAGGCATTCTGCAAACCAGTTTAGTAAACATACTTTACAGTGTGGCTTTCATGCCTTAGAAGCATCTTGCAGGACTGCTGTCACTGGGTCTGTATTGAGAAGGCATACTTGGCTGAAGGAACAAACCTTGCCAGACCATGTCAAAGCAAAATTACTAGACGGCTCCATTAAACCAGGAACATTTGTTTGGCACAAAAGCAGAAGATGTTCTTAAAAAGATGGGAGGAAAAAGCTAAATCTATGCAAACTGTCACAGTTTTCTTAAAGGTGCAGCCACCTAGATTCAGTAGGCATTGGCCTTCAAAAAGCTGGTCCTTTCCAGACCCTCTCAGGCCTTCTCCATCCGAGCCCAGGGCCAGCGGACCACCAAGACTACAGTCTCAGGGTATGCAGAGATCTAAGCAATGGAGTGCTCCCACCTCAAAATCAGGGAGTGGTAAGCCCACCCACTTATGGAATAAGTTCACAATGACTTATTTATCATCTTTCCCAGCCATGCCTGAGTACTGGCACCTCTAGGAGGAAAACTCGCCCTGAATGCAAAAAATGAGATGTCCATTACCCAGGACCAATGGGTCCTAAGCATTGTATCCCAGGGATACAGATTCTATTTCCTCTCACTACCAGCCCCCAGGCGGGTTGCCAGAAATTCCTTCAAACCAGTGGGCAGAGGCACAAAAGCAAGTTCTTTCTCTTCTCAGTGTCAGGGCTTTTCATCCTGTTTCAATACAGCAAAGGGGACATGGTTTCTATTCCAGACTGTTCCTGGTGCCCAGAAAAGAGAGCTCATGGCACCTTATCCTGGATCTGTCCATTCTCAACACCTCCCGGGTGGTCCCAAAATTCAAAATGCTTACACTTCTGCAGTTGCTTCCTATGCTAGCCAAGGACTCCTGGCTAATCACCCTAGACTTAAAAGAAGCTTATCGGCACATCCCCATAAGGGAATCTTGCAGGAAAAATCTACGTTTCAGGGCAGGCTCTATGCACTATCAGTTCTCTGCACTTCCCTTTGGCTTCTCTGCTGCACCCAGAGTATTCACAAAGTGCCTGCCTCCAACCATTGCATACTGCAGGCAGAGAAATATTCAAATTTACCTATACTTGGACGATTGCCTGATTCAGGCGGACATTCTGGAATTGCTACTTCAGCACCTGGCATTTGTTAAGAGACTTCTAACTTCTCTGGGGTACACCATCAATGAAAATAAATCACATCTGGTGCCAATCCAACAGATTGTATTCCTGGGAGCAAGCTTAAACACAACTTCCCATTTGGCATTCCTCAATCCAGAAAAGCAGGTTCATTTGACAAACTATTTCAAACTAATGGCCATCAAGACCCAGCTATCTGAAAAGAAAAATACTGTAAGCCCTAGGGTTCATGGCCTCATGCATTCTACTATTTCCATGTGCAAGACTGCATATGAGGAAACTTCAGTGGTACTTAGTCTCTGTTGTCAACACTCTCAGGACTTGGAAACACTGATTCCTATCATTCCTTCTCTAAGGGCAGAGTTCCTTTGGTGGGCAGAGGCTTGCAACCACAAGGGACTTCCTTTCACTCAACCCCTCGCCACCCAAATCCTGACAACAGGCGCATCAGTCTGTGCATGGGGGGGCTCAGATAGCAGGCAAATGCATTTAAGGCAAATGGAGCCCAGGACAAAATCACCTGCACATCGATCAAAAAGAAATGTTAGCTGTACAGAATGCTCTGACAGCCTTCAAATACATTATCCTTCCAGGACAACTTTTGATAAAGACAAACAACACCACAGTTATGTGGTATATAAACAAGCAGGGGGGAACTCATTCCTACCCATTATGCAGGTTAGCCATGGCCCTGTGGAACACAGCCTTGAGCAACCAAGTGCAGCTGCAAGCTCAGTTCATGCCAGGCAAACAAAATTCACTGGCAGACAACTTAAGCAGAAATCTACTGGACCCACACGAGTGGAAACTGGAACCCAACTCATTCAAACTTCTAAGCAACAGGTGGGGACCACCAGAACTGGACCTCTTTGCCTCCCCCCAAAACCATCAATTGAACAAATTTTGCACCAGAAATCCCCACAGCCAAGCATGGCGAGTGGATGCCCTATCCTTTACATGGGAAAACCTCTCAATTTATGCCTTTCCCCCTCTGCCCCTACTCTCAACAGTACTACTCAAGATCAAGCAGGACAGACCAAGGACAATCCTTATTGCACCAGACTGGCCACACCAGCACTGGTACCCACTCCTTTGCAGTTTGACAGCAGTGCCAACTTGACACTTACATCAGACCCCCACCCTGCTGTTCCAGCAGGAGGGACAGATATTGCATCCTCAGCTGCAAATTATGAACCTTGCAGCCTGGCTTATTCCCTGAACACACCACCAGCAACCCTCAGCAAACAGGTGCTGGATGTCACCCTTGAGGCCAGAAGGCCTAGTACTAGGAAATCCTATTCAGAAAAATGGAAAAGATACTGCTCTTGGAGCCAGTCTCTAGGAAAGGACACTGCTGTGCCCTCCTTACCTCTAATTCTAGATTACCTAGCAGAACTGCTCCACAAAGGCCCTTCCTTCTCATCAGTTAAGATTCAGGCCTCGGCCTTCTCTGCTCATTACAATACGGAGCCATCTCTCTTTTCTCACCCTCTGATCCCACAGTTCCTGAGAGGAGCAAACTCTTTAAGACCCCCCCCCCCAAGGAGAGCTCCCACCCCTGCCTGGGACCTTAACTTTGCACTAGAGAAGCTCACATTTCCCCCTTTTGAACCTGCTGCTATAGCAGAGTTAAAATTCCTCGCTTGGAAAACAGCCTTACTTCTAGCCATCACTTCAGCAAGAAGATTGTCTGAGCTGCAGGCACTAATGGCTGTGGAGCCCTTCCTTATTTTCCAGGCTGACAGGGCCTCCATCAGGACTAATCCATCATTTATGCCCATGGTGGTATCCAGTGGGGCTTTAAACCAATCCATCCATTTACCAACCTTTTTCCCTAATCCTCATAATAAAAGAGTAGAGGATACTGCACTCCTTGTATGTGCGCAGACAGCTCACGTTCTACCTTGACAGGACTAGGCCTTTCAGAAAATCTGACCAGCTGCTAGTCAGCTTTGTTACTGGGGCAGAGGGCAAGGCCATTTCAAAGCAAACCATTTCCAAATGGATAGCGCTGTCATCCATTTGTGCTATGAATACCATTGAAAACCTACCCCACAGGGGATCAGAACTCATTCCACTAGGGCTACCTCAACGTCTACAGCTTTGTTACAGGGGCAGAGGGCAAGGCCATTTCAAAGCAAACCATTTCCAAATGGATAGCGCTGTGCATCCATTTGTGCTATGAATACCATGGAAAACCTACCCCACAGGGGATCAGAACTCATTCCACTAGGGCTACCTCAACTTCTACAGCATTTCTCAGGGGAGTCCTTACCAGGGACATCCTGGAAGCTGCAACATGGAGTTGTGTACACTCCTTCACCAGCCATTACCACTTACCGGACTTTTATAAATCCATACCTGGATTTGACTCTGCAGTCTTACAAGGCCTGCTAGCCAACCCTAATTCTTCTTGACTGCCTCCACCCTTACTCAGCTTTAGGAATCAACCCAAGTGTGATGACTGCAACAGTGAAACACGAAGAACATAGTACAGTTGTGTACACTTACCATAAATGTAGATGTTCAAGTGTATTCACTGTTGCAGCCCTGATTACCCCCCCACTGGCCCCCTGACTTTTCTAGACTTTCTACCTATCCTGTTTTTGGCCATTTCTTATGGCCGTGGTATTTACTTTTTACTGGAGATGTTCCACACCATGTAATTGCTTCCAATTTTGGGGGCTGCTGACATCTGGTGCAAAAAAACTGATGTAATGGCATCGGCTGCATGTTTTATACCCCTGACATCCTAACATCATGGAAGAGGCGACAGCATCTGACGCAGAAATCCCAAGACTTTGGTATTCAGGCTGACTGAGGGCTACCTGCAGGCAGATAACCCAAGTGTGATGACTGCAACAGTGAATACACTCGAACAGCTACATTTATGGTAAGTGTACACAACTGCACTTTGTGTAAGGTAAATAAAAGTGCTGAGGAGTGCAATGGGCAGTATTAAGCTAAGGAAACGTGTTGGTGATAGGCATTGTATTGATAGAGTTAATCACTTTGTTAGGTTTGTGAGTGTGTGGGAGAGGTGGTGCGTTGGATGAAAGATGGAGTGGGAGGAGTTAGTGATAAGTAAATGTGGAAGTAGTGGGGATGGGTGCGAATTGGGGGTAGGGTATGAGAGTGGAGTGGGCAAGGTCAATCTATGCTGAACTGCTGTGAAAACAATCAGTGGAGCCCTAAGGTAAGTAAACAATAGAATAATTCAAAGAGCTCAACAGAAGTTATAATCAGAGGGATTTCAGATGCGATGTAGTGACTGAGTGGGAAAAGGATAGGCAAGTATGAGTGAGTCATGTACTCAAAAGGAGCAGGCAGAAATTAAGATAGCAACAAAAGTCAAAAGAAGCAAGCAGAAATTAGAAGAATTTAGCCTAGGGAGATATTCTATTAGATAGACTTTTTACAAGGAAGGAGTGTAACTAGCAATATGAGGAGGGGGTCTTTAAAATGAGCTTATATGCAGTCTAGTTTAAATACTATGGCAGGGGAAGAGAGAAAAAAGGTAAGAATAACTTTGAAGTCGTGGGAGGGGGATACAGTGCAGCTGTGAACTGATGCAGAGTTCAACCTAAACACAAGTACCTGTTTACTTAATAAAGCAGTAGCTTGTGCTACCGAAAGGATTAAAAGGCAAAATGTAGTGCAGTTTAGTTGAAAATAGCTGTTGTAAGCACCTGGATAGAAGCAGAGAGGCTGTGGAGGTGATCAACTAGTAGTACAGAACTTTTCTTAAATTTATATTTTGGGAGTGTCCGTGCTCTCAAGCAAGGGGAGGGGAACAAACCAGACCTACTGTGTAGTCGCGATGCACAGGCACTGGGAGCTCACAACACCATGGACTGCAGCTGCTTAGAGAAGAAGAACTTCAAGAAATGAGTCCAGGCTGTGACGTGGTGTGATTATGAAGACCATCCCCCCATTTCCTCAACTGGCAAAGGGACACTTATAATTAAAAAGATGTAGATGGGCAGCAAATGCAGAGCAGATTCCTGCATAACAAACGAGCCAAGTCTGTGAACTGCCCTTATAAAATCTCCAAGGTGGTGCATAGTTCTGTTGAGTGCTGCCAGACTACATGTTACTACTAATTTGATGCTGGACGTAACTCAAGAAGACATTACAGGACTGAAGCCATTTTTTTCTGGCAGATTAAAATGTTCTCGGTGTATTTGTGTTGCATTCTATTTGACATTACAAACATAGTTGTTGATCATGCGCTTTTCATTTGATTTGGAGTCATGGCCATGATCATAAGCTGTACATTCAGAGGTAGCCCTTGGATCTAGGGTGTTATAAGGAGCACTGATAACTTTCTTATTTTCTTATATGTACCTTGCTCAGTTAGCCTTTTGCACTTGCAGTGTTATCAGACTGGAATCACTGATTAGCTTGAACCTGTCTGATGTCCTGCTGCGTCTCTGAGGACAGCAAATAACATTTGGATTTTCACAGCAAGTTATTCATCAACCTTCAGTTGGTTTTGTTATTAATTGAAGTACAGGACAGTGGATATACCTGCTACTTGGAGCTAGGACTGCCTTCAATAAAATGTGAAATCAAGACTCATTTTTGTTGACAATTGTAGATATTTTAATTAAGGGACTCTAAATTATTAGAAGACCGTATGCTGATAGCTACCATCTTATGTCAAGTTTGAGTTTAGAAAGTTTTTTAGCTTCTCCTTAAGCCCTTAATGTACTGACTGGATACAGCAGGCATTTCTGAGAAAATCACCATCTTTTGGAGGGTTTAAATTCATGGCAGTGCAGTGCATGTGTTCTCTTTCAGCTTCAGGTAATATTAGAGCTGTGAAGATGTGGCCCAATTGCTGCCTAATCATTCAATTTGCAGAACAGTGTTTTGAGTAGATATGCAAATATTTAATGTAATACATGTCAAAATATTGTGGACACTCATGATGTCCAGTAATGTGGAGCCTAACATGGATTTACTAAGAATATTGACGTACACAAAACAATTTTTTTTTTTTGCAGATCAGACCCCATCTCCCCCACCTCCTCCCTTTTACTGAACATCAAGGAGGGGCAGACATGGTAGGAATGAAACACTGTTCTTGCAGCGCTTCTTCTGTCACATTTTCTTCTAATGACTGAGTACTTGAACTGCTCCTTTAGTTCAAGAGTAAGCATTCATAACAACCTCCTTGCTGCTTCAACTGCAATCCTTCAAAACCTACTCATAATTCTAGACCAGAAAAACCTTAGAGCCATTCCACAAAAATCAAAAATGTCAGTTTTCACTATTAGTGGACCTTGTTGTTTCTGGGTGGGTGCTACCGCATGCAACAAAACTGCATCCATT
Organism: Protopterus annectens; assembly: GCF_019279795.1. Classification (NCBI taxonomy): domain Eukaryota; kingdom Metazoa; phylum Chordata; order Ceratodontiformes; family Protopteridae; genus Protopterus; species Protopterus annectens. Next base: position 244,675,211 of record NC_056742.1, read on the forward strand.
TAAATAGTATGCTCCATCTCATAGCTCCAATCTTATTTTGGAGGACTGATATCTGACAATGTATTAAAGTGCCCTGTGCTGGCTCTTAATGTCCCTACTTGTTGAAGTAATATTTCTGTTTGTAGTGCTTAGGTTCATAGGTTCATGCCCTGGGGCATTTATAAGCCTAGCCCGATTGTGTTCGGCTTATGCCACCCCTTGATTTGAGTATACTGTGCCCTTTTTAAAGTTTAGTTTACTGTGCCTGTGTCTAATAGTGACACGGAAGTAATCCCCGGGACAAACCTACAATCCCCCATCCACTCATCAAGATTCTTCTTGAAGAGAGTCAGTGAGGTGCTCTGCCTAACATGAATTGGAATTCTATTCCAGAGCGAAGGGAGCCTCTGGGTTATGAATCTGTCCCTCCAGCGTGTTCTATTTATTTCTGTGCTGAGGTTCAAGTCCCTCGAGTGCGTGGCTCTAAGGGATTTAGATTTACTGAGGTGGAGCATGTCCATTAATTCTGGGTTGGACATAGCTTTATATGTCTGGCATAGATCGTCTCGAAGTAGGTGGTATGCAACTGAGTAGAGCTGGAGTTTTTTTAACCGAGCAGCATATGGCATCTGTTTGAGTCCCTTGATCCTCCTGGTGAGGTACTTTTGGGGTCTTTCTAATTGCTGCAGTTGTCGGGTAAGGTACATCCCAAAGGGGGGCAATGTATTCTATGATGGGCCTGATGAGGGATGACTAAAGGGGCACGATTACCTCTCTTGATCTAGATGTGAATCCTTTCATGATGAGGTGGGCTATGCAGAAGGTCTTTCTAACCCCTTTGGCAATGTGGTGGTCAAAGGAGAGATTGCTATCAACTTGGGTCCCCAGATCCCTAATTACTTACTCTGTACTTAATGGGTTACCACCTATGTCATAATTTGTGGGCACATTATTTTTGCCAAAGGGTATGACCATACACTTTCTGGCATTTACCATTAGACCATGGCTCTGGCACCAGTTATCCGTCTCTGCGAGACCTTTTTGAATGATGTTTGTGTCAGCTGGAGAGTCGATTATGGCGCCCAGTTTGCAATCATCTGCGAATTTGGTGAGCCATAGTCCTCCCACGTTGGCCTGTACCTCAGAAAAGTAAGTACCGAACAAGAGAGGTCCCAGGACAGAACCTTGTGGGACGCCACTTGTGACCGGTTTCGAGTCTGACATGGCTCCAGCAACTCTGACTCTGTGGGTTCTGTCTTTGAGCCAGTTTGCGACCCATCGTGTGACATAGGGGTTTATATTTAGTCTGGATAGCTTATCTATGATGCCTGAGTGGGGTATTGTGTCAAATGCCGTTGCAAGGTCCAGATAGGCTGTGTGGACTACCTTCCCTTCATCTATGGCCTTGGTGACTGTTTTGAAGAAGTCAACCAGGTTCAAAAGGCAGGATCTGCCCTTGACAAAGCCAAATTGGGTAGGATCCTAGTGTCTGTAGGTCCCCAATGTCTTTGTTTGAGTTCCATGATGATCCTCTCCATAGCCTTACATACTAGGCTAGTCAGGCTTATGGGGCGATAGTTTCCAGGGTCCGCAGAGGCGCCACCTTTGTGGAGTGGGACCACTGTTGCTGTACGCCATTCTTTGGGCACATATCCTGTAGTGAGGCTGAGATTGTACAGCAGTTTTACTTGAGGGATTAGTTCGTCTTGGAGTTCATGTAGGACTTAATGCGGGACACCATCTGGTCCCATGGAAGCAGTGTTTTTTGCTTTGGAGAGGGCGGCCTTCACCTGAGCATCAGAGATGTTTGGGAGGCTGCACTCTGCCGGGATAGATATTTGCTCTTTTGGGGGGGGAGGGGGGGGGAGTTTGCACTGAACCTGTCTGCCAGGTTATTGGCGATGTCTGTGGGTTCAGTGCATTTTATGTTGTTTAGAATCAACTCAGAACAAGTCTGGGAGTTGCATCCCAGGTTCCTAACATAACTGAAAAAAGCCTTATGATTGTCTTTAGTGTCCTGTGCAGTTTTTCTCTCGAAGCTGGCCTTGGAGGATTTTATGAGGGATCGTAATTTTTTGCTAGTACTGATCAGAGATGCCTTCTCTTTTAGGGATTTTGCTCTGTCATGTAGTAGCTTCCTCCTTCTGTTGTACAGTTTATTTATGGCTGGGGTCCACCAGACTTGGACGCCTGCCTTTGGGTGATTGGGTCTTGATTTTGTTTGGGATAGCATGATCTATACATTCCTGGAGATGTCCGTAGAATGCGTTTATATACGATTCTGCAGTTTGGGCCGTAGTTTCCACTGACCCTGGGGCCCTGAAGGATTCCACTTCAGTTTTGAGAAGTGTGAAGTTCGCTTTTGAGAAGTTTTTCACTGTGGTTTTCTGGGCTGGGGGTGGGGTCGGGATGTGGATATCCAGTGAAATTAATTTATGGTCTGATCTTACCAATGAGGGATATACTTCTGGTATGGAGCATAGAGTCCCCATGTTGGTAATGATCATGTCTAGTATGTTTTCCCCTCTTGTGGGAGTGGTGACTAGTTGTTCCATAGCATTTGAGTTTATAAATTCCAGGAACCTTTGGGCTAAGGTGCTGGGGCTTGAGTAATGCTCCCAGTCTATGTTTGGGTAGTTGAAGTCGCCCAGTATAATGGTGTTCGGAGAGATCTTGGTGTTCTCCAGTGTTTTCAGGAAAGCCGAGTGGGATTCCTGACTTTGAGAGGGTGGTCTGTAGGATGCTATAAACTGAAAAGCAGTCTTGCCCACTGTCAGTTGCACATGGATGGTCTCCGATACTTCGTACACTGCCACTAACCTGGAGATATGGATATCCTTGATAAATATGGAAACTCCCCCTCCTTTTGTGGTTTGGTCCGGGTTTTGGGGCCGAAAAGCATGATATGAGGTATAACCTGGTAGT